>NW_026018611.1:6980785-7016634 GCF_020466585.1 Dendroctonus ponderosae
AACAAGTCACTGCCTGTCTCTCGCTCTCACTAATATAAACAACTCCGCACGATTGGTGTTGCTGAGCGTGAAAGTTCGTTATAAACGGAAAGTGAATATACGACTAACCTAAAAAGTGATTGTTATATCCGGATGTTCTTTATAAACGGGTTCGTTATAACCAGTAAAAAATACGTTGGTCTTTATGGACGACGTTTCAATTAAAGGAAAAAAGTTCGTTTTAACGGAAAGTTCACTATAACCGGGTTCATTATAAGCGGACTTTACTGTAATAAAAAATGTTTAAGTTTTCCATTATTTTTATTTTGCCCAACTCTCCTAGGTTTAAGTGTGGTTCCATCCATTTCCACTTCTAAATCACTGTCACTTTAAGATTCACAAATTTTTCGCGATTTCCCGGAAGTTTTTCATAGAACTTTTATCGGTTTTTTGACCGATAAATTATTTTGCGGCAGTTTTGACAACGTGAGGGTAGCAAATATTGCGATACTTCAAAAAATTAATGAAAAATTCAAATTCTAATTAATTCAATTGCACTCGCATATTATATATAATGAAAAGTGATCGGAATATAATAGCTTACTTCTCGCCCTAGATGTATAACATACTGATCTAATTTGATTATCAAAAAGCGTAAATACGGCCCTGATTTAGAATAATTTATATTATTCTTCTCTCCTAAATTTGATTTTAAATAACACGTTGACATAGACATTGCTTTGTATGATCTGGCGTGTGAGATTCTATAAAAATTTTTTTCGTACTTTCAACGCATTATTGCGTAAACTAAAATAAACATAAAGCTAGTGTTCAAATCAGAGTGTTTAAAAACTTCAGTGGATAAAACGAACGTTGTGAGTGCTGGGAAAAAGTGCTAGTGAAGGATTTTTACTTTGATCTCAAACCTGCACATTTCCAGGTGAGTGTCTAGTAACAATACATGTATTTTAAGAGAATAGCTGATGTTTTTCCAGTTTAATATTTTTAAAACATAATTTAAATACGAATGTTCCTAATTAAGTTTCGTAACGGAAAATTGTAGATTCATTCCCTCCCCCTCTGCTTGCTTTCGCGTGTAAGATACAGGGTGTCCAAATTTTAATTTGTTTTTATTTTGGTTTGTATGTTAAGAACCTGTTGAACGATAGGAATCAACTCTTGAATGTACACACATTACCAGGTTTAATAACTACTTTTTTGCACCTTACTCGAACTGATTGGACGTGCCAGTGGTGGATATTTTCGGATATTGTATGGGTTTCCACCTCTTATACGCCACTGGCAAAATTAAATTAAAAGCAAAAGAGACCTCTTGGTTTAATGCCCTAAAGTTAATTGTTTTTGAGAAAAATTACTTTTCAGCAACAAAAGCAAACATTTTCCATGCGATTTCGACCACGGGACGCTCAATGAACTCAAAGAGTGTCAAAAAGTAACTACTAGTTTTAGTTCAAATTCGCAAAAAAAATAAAAAAAGATTAAATTTGTATGCAGATTTTATTTGGAGCTTGAACTTTTTAAATACCTGGTTGGGTAATGTTAATTAAACATCGCGATTTTAAAGATAAATGCAACTGCGAATATTTCTGTGTTTAAAACACAACCACGAGTCAGAAAGTGTTACAAAATCACGATTTGCTTGCAGCAAAATACTTATTATGCATGGGATGAATTAAAAGATGGACTTAAAGGACCACCACTTATCAGTTTGAGTTACATTGTATAATTAAAGCAAATATCCCAAAATAAAGAAAACGGTATTAAAAATGATACATTTAAAATACGTCTAGGGCCAGGACAGATAGCCTATATTCACCCATGTAACAGATTATGTCACATTAAAAAAATTTCAATAGAATCAAGTAGAAAGTAAAATCAGATCAGGAATGTAATAAGATACAAAATATAATAAATACATGAAATACTGAACCTTAAAATTTCTCACAGGGTACTATTAAATCGTTTTGCTCGCTCCACATTTCTGATCTCTCGTTCGATTTCGAATCGTCGCAGATCTGCCCTTTCTAGGAAGTCTTGTCTTTCTAAGTATCTGAAATTTAAAAAGTACATATGTAAAATCAAATTGATAACAGATAAAATGTCATCAACTTACCCGTCTTTGCCCTTGTTATGTGTTTGCAGCTCCTCATCAATATTTTGTTCTTTCTTGAACCTGTCCCAGTCCAATTTGGTTTTTTCTAAGGTGCTAATTTTCTGCTTTTTTGCTAACTGACTCAACACATTGCCAATACCACTAAGACCCGCCCCCCTTTTGGGGGCTGTTGACTGGCTAGTCTCTTTAGCTAAAAGTCTGGCTTCAGCTGAATTCACATTAACCTGAAGAAACGGAAATTATTTTGATTTTTCCAGCTATGTAAAAAAGCTCTGACAAACCTCTTTTTCAACTTTCACTTCTTCGCCAGCAAACTCGAATATTTGAGTAACTTTTACTTTAGCTGGCGGTTTCTGAGATGTGTCCTGATTCTTCTCAGCAGAACCGGCTTTACTTGAAGTCGACGATTTCGAAGAATTATCAGATATAGTGGTCTTGTTACCACTGCCTTTGGACTTAAATCCGGTGTCTTTCATAAAATCCGCCCATAGATCATCAGCTTTTTTCTTCTGTTCTTCTGGGTTATTGGTAGGTTCGGCTGTTGATTTTTCAGGAGATGGACCTTAAAACAACAAAATACGATCTAACAAGTGTACTTTAAGGCAAAATGAAAAAGAACGCGAAACTCGGACATATATAACGTACATGAGCACCGCAACAGGTCTTAATTGAGCCTTAAAGATCTTCATCAACTTACTAGGTGCCTTTCTAGGAAGTTTGGCTTTTTTCTTGGGCTTTTTCGTCCGTTTCTTGTTCTTATTAGTTTCGCTGTCTGAGCCTGACAATTGCTCTTCTGGATCACCATCTGATTCGACTTCAGAGACTGCATCCTCAATTTTACTATCAGGAACATAATCTTCATCGCTAGAATCGCTTGAGTCTGGACATCTATCACAATTATCCATCTTTTCTGATACTTAGTCCACGGAAATGACAGTAGTCAAGGTAATTTATTGTAGTCACTACCGAACTTTATACCCGTGGAAAATCTAAATCGGGCTTGCTGTTGAACTTAATTGATATTCACAGAGAGATTAGCGTTTAACAATTATCTGGAATAGACATAAACGTTTCACAGCAAACATCAATAAGTGAATTGGAGGTTCTTGTCAAAGTTGTGATTAAAAACTTCTCATCTCGTCTCTGTCAAATAGAGCGCACTTCGAGAGGTTAGTGTTACCAACACAAGTTTAATTGAGACATGTTGTCCGGAAAAATGGCTAAAATTAAATGTTTAATTGCATCAGTTAAGTCGAAGTAATTAAAAAAAACAAGTCCAAAGTGCCGAAATTAAATTATCCATCAGGCAGCAGCAGAAATTGAAATTGTTTAATGACAGTGAACAGTGACATATTGGGGATTAATAATGTTGGCAGTAGGAAACCGTGACATTTAAATGTAAATAAAATAGAAACTTCAAATCAAAGTTAAAGTTTGTCATAAATATGTGTTTAGTGTTGTTTTCGTTAAAGTTTTCGCCGTTTAAAACCGTGTACGTATAATCGGTCATTGGCATATATTGAGAGAAATGCAAAGTAAGTTTTGCCATCCATTCCAAGTTTGAGCGAACTGGTGTTATCTGTGAATCATTCAACAGGGACGTCTCTTAAAGCCAACGAAATGGGGAAATTAAAAAGCAGTTCATATAAAATCACATAATCTGCCATCTCCGACGTTTTATTAGCATGGACTCTTTGGGCACGGTGCTGTCGTTACAGCAGCCCGATGCCCTCAACACGTTTTCTAAGATGTGGTATCATGTCTTCCTCTGGGCCCTGTTTTCATCCATACTGGTTCACACTGTAAGTTCCCAGTAATTTACTCACTAGTTTAATCAGCACTGATAACATTGTTGGGTTTCTTTCATGCCCCTCGTAATTAAACATTCTAGAGTGATTTTCTGTCATTTCAGATTGCAGCTCTTATAGCATTCCTCACTCTCAGAAAACACAAATTTGGAAAATATTTTCCAATAGCAATACTTTTAATGGGAGTACTAACTCCAGCAGTAACAGGTATTGTAAGTAGTGCGGCCATAGCCTTTGTCTACAGGGCTTCAAGTTATCCAATGAATCCCCTGTATGCGCTGTTTTGGGGCTGCGGCCAAACCTTTATCATGGGCTGTATGGGCTTTACACGAATACTAGCCACTTTATAATTTTAAATAAATTGTAAACTCACCTGTTGGGTTTTGATATTCCCAGAAAAGAAGCTCGTGTGATGATTTGCCTGAGATAATAATCTGGTGGTTGTTAGAGGAAATTTTTCAATTTTCCCGTTACTAGGATCTCAACGAGTTCTAGTAACAGCCAATTTTGTTTTCCTATTGTTAAGCTGGAAAGTGTCGTTCTTGCCAATGATTGAACTAATAATTATGACAATTTCTGCATATTGGAAAGAACCCAATGTTGAAACTCCAATTTTTATTTCTACCCTATATAAGCAAGAACCATTTTTATCTATTTTATGGAAACGCTTCAAGCCTAAGATATATAGCGTTGCTAAGTTGCTGCCAAACGGTCCATATCATGCAGTAGTTTGTATTAGTATTTAGAGCGTTTGCGATAAAAGACACAGTTAATTAAAATTTAGTCAACTGTTTAGAAAAAGGTTTCGATACGTTAATTCGTATTTCAATTGCGTATGTTTGGTTCAATTGCATTCAACTGAACAGTGCGATACTGCGTGAACTTTTCTTTCTTAAATAAAATTCCTTGTACACGATTCATTTGATCTTTATAGCTATTCCGGTTTTATTAGACGAAATAACTTATAGCCCGCACAACTCCTTATTTTTATTTTCTGTTTGAGTTTTCTAAAAAAATGAATGGGTTGCTTTTGAATCATACAAGCTTTAGTGCTTGATGAAACCTTTGGAGTTTTTGAAGGTGTTTACTTATTGCTATTAAAATTTTCCTTTGGCAAATCATTCTTTTTCATCTATTTCATTGTGAGCATCGACTTTTCCCTCTTTTTCTTATTGTGTATCGTTGTTTATTATTTACCGAATGTTTAGTCCGGTGTTAAGTTTAGTGGTGGTTCTCTAGCTGTGGTTTCAGTAAAGGTTTCTAAAATACAAATAATTTCTTTTGTAAATCAGTGGTCGATCTTGAAAATTACTTAAAAATAAATTTTTATTTTATTTTTCAAAATCGGTTAATTATATAAGTACTTCTTTCCCTGTTTTTAATTCCTCTAGAAGGTTTTTCAAGGTAGCAAATTCAAGCAGTAGTAAAGCTCCTTAAAGCTACATTTCCTTTAAAAATGTTCTTCACTCCTGTAATTTCTTCGCATTTTTAACAGTTGTCGCAGAAAAAAACTGAAGCCTCTAATAAGTTGTTGTTTTGTTTTGAATGCTAGTGAGATATTTTGACCAATTTGCTGCTCTGGTTTATGCTCGACTTTTGAAGATTGATTGTTTCCGTAACGCAATTACAAATCATAACAGTTTATTAGAAAGAGTTAACAAAAAACTTAAAAATAATTTTCTAAACACTCTGTATAATAAGACAATTCAGATTACAGAAAAGGAAAGTTTATTATTATTATAAGGAAGGATAAATTTTTCCCATCGAATTGATTTACCGCAAATTAGGGAAAAGTTGCATGCATTTTATCTTTCTTCAGTGATTCTTCTCTTGTCTATTTGCTTAATATTTTTTAATTAATTCGCAGCAATTAAGCCCTATAAAAAATGTAATGGTGATCTGTCCGCTAATATTTGCAGCGATTCAAAAGGACCGCTCAACGTAATCCATTTATTAAAAGTATTTCTTTCAAGAAATGGTTTGAAAAGAGTTTGAATAGTCTAGTTAGTATAACAAAAATCCAATATTTTTTGTTTAAAGTTTCCTCAGAAAAGATAGTCCAAGAGTTACATTTCCGACAATACAGACTCGCACATTAATATTTCATTCATTTATGTATGAACTCAACTTTGTACTTCAGACAACCGTGTTTGGTTCTCCTTTTGATAAACCCTTTAATAACAATTAAAATGATTTACCACAAAAGACCAAACACGGTTGTCTGAATAACTAAAATCTAAATTTCTTAACAGTCTATAAGATAATACGACAGCTTATAAATAACGTTAGGAGCAATTAAAAACATGAACATTTTAACGCGAGATGATGTTCAAAGGGAATTTGTAAATCAAAATTCAATAAAAACATCGTTCATTATATGAAAGAATATATACAAAACCCAAAAAAGGCACTACATGCAGAATATTCCATACATCCATAGCGGGCGTAATTTGAGGATAGGAAATAAATTAAATAGTGAATTGTTTAGCGAAAAATAGAAAGGTTTTGTTATCAAGTTTCTCTACGAATTTTCTTTTCTAAGTTACAGGGTGTTTATTTTTTAAAAGCTTTCTATCGCTAGATTATCTCATTCTCCCAAAAAGGTCGGAAATCTCTTGAAACTGCTGTGGCATTTTTTGGATTCTGTCAGTTAATTCTCGCTCTTGGACGTTTACTTTCAAACCCCGTAACTTGCGTTACTTAAAATGGGAGCTTTAGAGAAAAAATTGTTTGCATTGCCTCATTTATTCCCTACATACATTTACACATACACATAAGAATTCATAAATAAACACATTTGTTCGTTCATAACTTAAAGTCATTAATTCTAAAGTTGGCAAATGAAAATTCTAATATTAATGGAAATGGGTTTAATCATATTTGATATCAAATAATATTAAAAATATTTGATATCCATATGTAGAAATAAAAATAGTCCCAATTATGCAACGTATGCAAAGTATGCAACAAAGCATGTGTAAATGATTTTATACAAGTTAGAATATAAATTAATTTACCAAATACATGTATTGAATGACTGATACAACATATTTTTTCATGTACATTTGTTAATTGATTCTGTTATATATCGCTGTTGTTTTGTAATCTTATCACACACTCAGACATACCAGTTTGAGTCCGATATTCCAATCCGATATACTACCCGAATTCGACGTGCGTGAGAAAAGTGAATAAACTATTTAAAAACCAAATAATTAAAATATAAGACGTTTGAGACCCTCAATAAAAACCATTGCATTCAAAGCTTGGACTGTGTGCTGGAATTATTGAGTAACTCGTAAGTATTTTTTGCTAACACGTGTTATGTGGAGGTTAACTTATCACTTCAGATGTGTGGTTTATAATTTATTTGAAATGTTGCGTTCTCATTTCTGCTATAAAGTTTAAATCGAATTTCGAATCAAACACCAAAGAAATTTGTTTCTAGATTTCATCTTGCGATGATTACGCATGTAATTTTGGCTTTTGGCCAACTGTAATGAATTCTTTTCAATCGAATAACTTAAAAAAATTAATATTTGTTCCAGAAAGCAAACATGAATTGCACTTTAAAGATAATTAAATAAGAATTTTAAGACGCGCAAACATGCGTTTACTATTGTGCTGTATTCAGACGTCCTGAATAAATTATTTAATTTACAAAATATGCGCATTTAGAGGCACTAATTAACTCGCTCGCTCATTAAACTGAGACTAAAGACTAAATTTAAAATAAATTGTGTTCTAATCGTGAATGTACAATTGAAAGTAGCCATCTGAATTTTCCATCCACGTTTTAGTGGATTAAACTGATATACACACAACATATTGTAGTAATATTATCGATGGATTACCATTTTGTACCCAGTATCTTCTAAGGAACCTTTTAAAGCTGTTTCGGTTTACTTAAAGGAAAACGATTTTATATGAATAATCGTTTGTAGAATTGTATAGAAAACTGTTGCTTTTTCACGGGACAAGAACAAAAACTATGTAGGTAAAATGTGATAAAATCCCCTTTGCTGAACGCTAGGACAATATTTTTATGTGGAAGAGTTCAAATTGGGTTCTTACCTTTTTAATTGTTAATTAATTTCATTTTGTTGCGACATAATTACACAGTGAAACAGGAAGCATGTTGAACCTGTATGAAATCTGGGCAATAAGTTCTAATCGTAATTTTAACCACTGATGCTGAGGTTGTTTTGTACATTGTCTGCAAAGCTCTAATGTGGAAAATGTGCGTTTTATAACGAAAAGTGATTTTTACGTCTGATTAGTTTGTAAAGGTGAATCCACCTGGACATTTATTTAATTCTTAGGTAACCAACCATTTCGCCCCTTGGTCTCGATGTTTTATATTAATTGATGAATTATCTAGGGTTTTTGAAAAATTTGGTGAATTTTATCTATCATGTTTCTTAAAATATCTCTAAATTATAGGAAATTATATAAATTTGTTCGTTTATTTTTCTCCACTTTTTATAAGGTGCACTATGACTGTAGGTAGGTAAGTGGATACTACAAATGGGCTATAGAGGTAATTTTTTTATCAATGTGATGGTGCTAAAAGCATATACTATAGTCTAAGCAGCAGATAGAATAGAGTATATTTCAATCTATTCAATTCCTAATTTATTTGTAAAATATTTATGTAATTTATGTATAAAAAATCACTTGTAGTATAGCCAAATAATGTAAATAATGCACTGTACAAATGCTAGTCCTGTAACAAATGGTATCTAATGCCTGAGTCAATAATTATTATGAAATCATTTTTCTTGGGATTCTTTGAAATAAAACCGTCTTTTATATATTTTTTTGAGTTTTTGTGCTCCCAATCAGCTATTTATCAAGGATTTTTTATAACATCAGGATTGTTCTAGATCTGCGTTTTCAGCCCAAAACGAGAAATATAATTCATTGATAAATTGATAAACTTAAGCAAAGGCATCGATAATTTCGTATTTATAATTTTTTCATTCTAAAGTTTTCAAATGTATATGCAATATTAGTGAAAATGATTTAGTGTTTTTTATTTTACCTTCTAATGAACGAAATCATACGGAACCATAGTAATTGTGTAAATCATAAATAAATCTGCATAAAATTTCCATTGAACCATAATCAATGATTTATTTAATCATAATGCGAATTATGCCTACAGACGAATTCTATTTTAATACTAAATTTAAATAATTTTAAAAAAGCTGAAAGATATCACTTACAATATATGAAAATTTAAATTAAAAAAATGTTAGAAGGCTTTTTAGTTGTCAATTCTGCAAGCAATTTACTCTACAGAGTCGCAATGGAATGCTGTAGATTCCAGATTCCCCATGAAAAAAAGAAACATTTTTTCTATCTGTGCTTTCGTTTTTAAGATACAGGGTGTCACGTATTTAATAAATGCAAATGTAGATGTATTTTGGGATATTGCCATTACTGGCATACTATTCAACATATTGTTTTTTTTCTCAAAAAAGCCACACCGTAAAAACAAACAGTGAAAATCGTAAATAACAGTTGTAAAAATAATTGAGAAACCATCGCAGGTTATTCTTTTGACTGGATGAGGGTCTAAAAGAAAACGACATCCTGTAACATAAGTACATTTTATTTTTTAAACTTTTTATAACATTTTCTCATATGCACTCTAATCGTAAACTTTAAATACGCCACAAAACAGAGAATATCTACTTACAACTAAATATTCACACACCCTTTTTTTCAATTTTTTTGCATCACTTTTGTCAGATAAGTTCTAAATTATTATATGTAATTATACCATGTTTCACTCTACATTTTACCTTCACACAATATTAAAACTTTTAGAATCTAACATATATACGTGCATCCTACATGTTTACTCATACATAGCGTACACATGTAAAGTTTTCAAGCAACGATTCATACGGATTTTATCAGTTTCCTAAGATATTCTAGACATAGTCTCGAACGCAGCGTATAAAATCAGTATTTTTCAGTGATGTGGACATGCTAAAAATTATTAGTAAATCAGCTTAATGATTCCTAGTACGTCCTAATTCTGCTTTTTCGTGTTGAATTCAAGAACAAACACTTCATTTCTGCTGACAACAAATCAAGCGTTTGTTTTTGCCGAATCTGTAGGTATTAAACAACCTTATTTGGGAAATGCTAATAGAGCTTAGTGCAGTTTTTTGCAGAAAACATTTGTTAAAGATAATATGTTTAAAATTCACAATTACATTTTATGAGAGCCTACATTTATCACTTACGTGTAGAAGTTGTTAATTATTGTAAGGTACCTTAATTAACAGAAACTTATCAAATACTTATAGCAAAACGATGCACCTCTAGCAGCAGAGCTAATATGTTTTGTTGGAAATATTTCAAAAGGCAAATAGATCCTTCAAACATACAGTATATATATGAAAAGTTCTGTCTCTGGAACTTTTTTATGCATTTACACTCGCCCTTGATATTTGTTTTTTTTGTACTTTTATTTCTGTGGATGGCGGATTAACAAATCGAATTCCTAAGAAAAAAGTAATTTGATGACAATAATTTTAACAATGAATTAGAGCCAGAAGTTAATTATTTTTTCATTATTACATATTGTCAGCATGAGATGAGACAAAGTGCCCTTGACTAAATTGGTTGCCACAATTAACTATCTAATGAAGATAAATAAAATAAATATGTCATAAATAATAAATTTTGAAACAATGCAATAATGGCAACGGCTATGTTATATTACAGTGTTCTTAATACTTGGATTAAAGTGTATTCTATTTAAAAATGTCTTTTGGAGTTCAGGCTAGAAAAATAGTTTTTATCACAGATTGCTCTGATGATTTCCCTTTTTATCTAAATGATTTTACTGCTAATTTGGTTTATAAAATTTACACTTAGATATATATTTCGTTAGTGAATCTTACATATTTATAAGCTATTATTATGTAAAAGACATTTTCAAATAGTCTCGGTTTTTACAAAAATAAATCATAAATTCTGCAGTAATTAGTTGTAGTACTACACTAGTTTTTTAATATTTACAAAAAGTTCGCAACACATTATTTTACAATTATGTACAGGTTTAAATTAAATTGAACTGACCAAATTTCATATTCAATGCCCAGTTTGAAAAATAAAAATGAAAATTTTAATTTTCGCAGAGAATTTGTACATTTTAAATAAGATACATTCTTAAACTTATTGAATACTAAAACGTTTTTTTTTTCGAATGGCCGTGATTTTCCCCGTAATTAGAAGCCGATAAGAAAACCGAATTAATATAATAAACTGGATTTTTAATTATTTAAATATACAAATGGTTTTATTTGGCGCTAAGTAGCCACAACAAGCAAAATCGTATTTTGCTTATTGGGGCCTAGTGCTTGCTCCTTTTCTCATATCGTGATATATCAAGTAATAAACCATGTCCGCAACATTCTAATATTATACACTCATGAAGTAAAGCATGCAATTTTTATATTCATTTAATGAACACACTACGGTGCTTTAAATAATTTTGTAGAATTGCGCCTTATTGTACAACCAGACCTTACGTTCTAAAGTTCGCTCCCGATTTTCCATTAAGACAATTTTGACGTAGGGTTTTTTAATTTATATTCCCATACGTCAAAACAACATATTGTATGCTAGAATATATGACAAAAATCTGGAAGGAACTATCATGATATAGATTTGAAATAATATGCCTACTGAACACATATCAATTTTATTACAATTTAGGGCAAGTTGTAGTGGTGGTAAAGGATAATTGCTAAGCTCAGAAAATATTTTTTTAATTAAGCATTTGATAGCTAAGTGGGTACAACATAGTAGTTTCGTGTAACTGATAATTTAGACCAATGCAAATCAAATCAACTATCAAGTTCAGATCGATTTCTAAACGCAAAATAGCAGATTGCTAAATGAACTTTTCGCATAAATAGGTAAAAAGCAGATCAGACATTTCTCAATAAATTTTTTTCTAGATACAAAGTGTATACATTGCCAGCTTATTAACAGAATTAGAGTGAATCTGGTGATGATGATTGGCTGGGTTTCCCACTAAGAACCCTTTCTTTCGTGGTTAAACGAAAAAATCAAGCCGGGACGATCTAAGTCAAGTATGGAATTAAGATTCTTTTGTCTTTCTTATATATTCTTTGTATGTTTCCGCGCACTATGATGAATGATCATTAATCATAATACGGTTAAATGAAATAAATACTAACGTGAAATAGATTATTTGTCCTAACCGAATTAGAGAGGTAATGTCGTGGTGATGGTTGACTCGATTTGCCGGTAAAAATATTTACAAGCTGCGATGAAGGCAGTTTCCACGCACTAAGCTAAAGTATTTTTCTTACAAAGCATAGAAGTGATCTTTTCTTATTAAAGTGAAATAGATGATTTGTTCTATTCCCCGATAAAACGCATAAATTGAACACAGAAAAAATTTGGATGTTTGAATTAAGCTTGTATTTTTTGTGATTATTATCAGTTTATCCGAAGGAACAGAGTGTTGAAAATCCTCAGACTTCAAACTTATTTTAGCAGGTACGTTTTTTTTATTGGAATCAACACGTTCCTTTTTATGGCTTCTAAGCTTAGCCACTAACTGATTCTAAATTGAACGTTGCGGATCATTTTTTGCAGCGGTGAAGTTCCTAATCCCTCGTCAGCTCGTCATTGTGCGTTAAAAAAAATATTTTAAATACTAGTTAAGAAATGGAACTTCAATATTGCAGAAAACAGTATTTTGATAGAGTTATTTCCTTGCCTTAAATTACATACATTAATTTACATACCTACGGAGAAAAGCTATATTCTATTGTTTGCCTTTCTTCAGCGGGTTTAGTTGAGATCAAAATATTGTAAGTGCCTTAACATTTGCGGTTATTGCTAGCATGTGAACGGTTCGAACCTTGGCTGCGTTCCTTGCGTCGTGGATTGTAGTTATGACCGTTCACTTCACGAGCCTTGTTTGCACGCTTCAAGTATCCACGTGTTAATTGTTTGGCCACCTTCTTCGTTTGGATCTAAAACTCTTAAAGTTAGAATTTTGCTTCCGAGGCAAACCTTCACCTTCTACCTTTTGCGCCTGGCGATGCTTCAGCAGTTGGACCTCGTGGATTCCGCTAACAAGCACTGTAGGTCTAGCGCGACGTGCAGGAGAATGAGGACGACAGTAAACCACCATCGATCCCTCCGCAACAGTACTGTCCTCCATCACTTCCTCTTCAACCACAATTGCTCCTTCGGATGCGTTAGATCGAGCAGGGGAATGCAGATGGGGATGACGGCTACCAGTACGTTGATACACGCTCATCGATGGATGCTCGATTAGGAGATTTTCAAGCGGCGATGTTCGCAACTGAACAGGACCTATTTGTATAGAAAAACTCTTGTTGTAATTTTGTGGTGACCGTGATATTAATGGGTAAAATATGTTCTTTCGTACTTAACACAGAGAATCTCAGAACATAAACGGAACTCAACAAAAAATTGTTAAAAAGACTGTTAAGCGAATCCATCATCAAAATTAATAATTCTAGAAATTTTAGAAGGGACACTGAAAATTCACCTGCTAGAAATTAACAAATAATCAACATAGAAGCAATTTTTTGCGAAATGAATTATTATTGCTTTATCAGCCTTTAGTTTCGCCCCACTTGCAGGACGAATAAACTCAATTTCTGAGCTTTCCTTCGTTATTTGAACACATAATTTTTTCACGTGTTCTGATCAAGTTCAGCTCACAACATCAATATGATAGTAGCAAGAGCGTTTCCTTTTAAAATTACAGCTGGGCTTGAAAGAAGGTAAGGATGTAGATTTTCTTCAAAAAGTCCGAGGTGAAGGAAAATTTGCGCTAAACCTTTGAGTGCTTTTCCGCGCTTTCTGTTATAGTGCTTGTTTCTATAAAATTCAAAACGGTTTTAATCGTTTTATCAGACTATGAAGGCTTTCACGGCCGGTTAAATCACATTTAGGAATGTTTTCCGGGCTTCATTCAAAAGCCCGGAAAACATTCCTAAATGTGGTTTTAATCGTTGTTTAACTTTACTTTCATCGGCCATTAATGCCTTTTCCGAAGAAAAATTTGCAAATAATAGTTTATTGTTTATTTAGTTTTGGCAAGTTCTTCGGAAAAAGTAGCAATGGCCGCAGAAAGTAAAAATTTTGCGTTTTATAGAAACCACCACTATCACCAAGCGCGGAAAAACAATTTGAAGGTTTAACGCAAAATTGTCTTCATCTCGAATTTAAACGAAAATGTTTAAGAAAAGCTACATCTTTACCGTTTATCATATTTTTTTTGAAGCTGAAGTCTTAAGAAACGACTAAGACCATTTTCTGTTTAATAGCAACATACCCTACCCTTAAGCGCGGAGAAACCATTAACGCAAATTTTCCTTGGTCTTGAAATTTTTGAAGAAAAGCTACATCTTTACCTTCTATCAAAATTTTTTGATTCTGAAGTCAATTAAGAAACGATTCAGACCATTTTCGATTTTATCCAAACATGAACTACCCTTAAGCGCGGAAAAACCGTTTGAAGGTTTCACGCAAATTTTCCTTGATATCAAACTTTAACGAAATGTTTGAAGAAAAGTTACATATTTAGCTTACATAAGATTTTTTTAATCTAAAGTCAATACTCCTAAGAATCGCTTAAGACCATTTTCTGTTTAATGGAAACAGGCACTCCTCTAAAGCGCGAAGCAACCATTTGAAGGTTTGTCGCAAATTTTCCTTTCCCAAACTTGTAAGAAATTTTTGAAAAAAAGCGACATCTTAACTATTAGATTTTTCTGAACCCGAAGTCAATACTCTTAAGAAACGACTTGGACCGTTTCGCTTTTGATAGAAACAAGCACTAACACCAAGCGCTGAAAACCACTAGAAAGTTTAACGCAATTTTCCTTGATCTCTAACTTTAACGATTTTTTTTTAAGAAAAGCTACATCTATACCTTGCCCCAGATTTTTTTGCAGCTGAAGTCATTCCTCTATTAGGAGGATTATGTGCCCGATTTAGACTCGCCCTCAAGGAAAGAAAACTTTATGCATATTGTACATTTAAAATTATGAATCACCCTGTTTTACTTGCATAGATCAATTTACGCCTGCTGATTAAGGTCATATTTTAAATAATTAATTAAAATTTCACACATTTTAGCATAAATTCATTTGACTCTGGTATGAAGCTCGAAGATTGAGTTTGTCCTTAATTCCTTTATGGAAAAATGCATTCTGAGCATTTTTTGAACCTTACGAACATAATTAGTCGATTCTTTGTACCTGTTTGAGAACTAAAACAGGGCGGCGGGGTCACGAACCAGCTTTCTTCCATAGCGTGAACGTGAACGAGCGAGTCGACTGAACTCGCACGTCCGAGTCGCACAACGTCCATCCCACTGTCGCTATCGTCCTCAGATGCCGAATCGTGCGAGGAATCATCCGAGTTGCCCTCCGAGTCGCGATCAACCATCGTCCATCCATCGTCATAATCAGTCGTACGCAGTGCCACCTTTAAAAAACGTTATTTATTAGAGCTTGTCTGGAATAGTTGTAGAGGCCTAGTACTTACCCTATTGTCACTGTCGCTGTTAAGGGCCCCTCCAGCTTGGCCTGGATTAGTTGTAGTGCCGCCTAGAAGGTAACTTGCCAAATTTTGGAGCATTGTCTGCAAAAGAAACAGTCTGATAAATACTTATTATAAACACTTTTTAATTACACATTAGCCCTGTCCAGTTGTCGCAATTAATTCTATTCTAAGCGCGCTTTGTTCAAGGATCATTATCAACGCAGAAACTAGCAATAAAATGATTGTATTCAAAGAATTGAAAAAATATTGATCTTGACACAATTTCCCAACAAAGCAATCAACTATTGATGAATAACTACTGAGAAATATGCATTTCCCACCTTTTAATGGAAAATTTAAGTTGCTATGCCCATTATATGCGAGATACAGAGCGCGCTAGTGTTCTACCAACATTAATTTAAAATGCAGTCAATTGTTTTTTATTGAAAAGTGCTTGGTTTTTTTAACTCGCATTTCCAACAGTCATTTAATTCGCGGCACTTGCGAGATAATATGCAAAAATATTTAAATAGATTCTAGTAGGTGTTCTTAAAGCTGGACTTGAATAAAATCAGTTTGATATTAGATGCGTTTGAAGAGGCTATATGGAAATGAGCTTCACATTAATTGGACAAAAATATTAAATGTGAAATCAGCTGTATGATAAAAGCCCTGGTAAATTTCAATTGATTGCTAGCTAGCGGCTTTAGACATTAACCTACTGACCAATTTAAATAAATGGACGTTGATTAGCAGCTTTCCGGCGCAATAAGTTCTAAAGCAGATCCAGCTTGTAGTGCAATGAATATCTAACGGCAGGCACTTGAGTTTTTTATTGTTCTTAGTGTGTAGCAAAGTGCATCGAGATGATTGTTGATTGAAACATAGATTAATAATATAAAAGCCGCACACTCGCATGGAAAAACTATTGCATTCCAACAAAGAGTTTACATATTTTAATATCTTCACAATGAACAGGTTATTGTGCGTAATGAGGACACCCAAATATATTATTATGGTGCATGAATAGTGATTAGTCGAAATGCAAAGTGTGAACCGACAGTCGTTTAGGCAGAACTGCTTTTTTACAGGTTCCAAGGTTCGTTCTGCTCATTGTTATGTTCGACGTGAGTCAACTGCGACTATTTCAAACACTATGAGTTAGGCACTGTTTCATTTGCTAATTGCTGATGATTTTTTAACTTATTACATAGTTTGGCAAGAAAATGGCATTTCCATTTAAATGAGACGCGGATATTGGCACTTATCAGCTAAATCTAGAAATAAGGTTTCAATTAAATGTAATTTCGCACTCAGTTATATGGGTAACAACGCAATTTCCTAGAGTAGAAAGTCACGGAACAATGTCAAGTACAGGAAGAAATTAAACTGCCGCTCTAACTAATTTTATGCGACCAGTGCTCTGTAATGTTTCCATTAACACTCAATTAGTTCCATCCCATACGGTTAATAGTGTCCGCAAAATACACGTCCATCAACCAGAGTAATTTCGCAAAAGTAATAAGCCTTTCTTCCTAGTACATGTTTTTTTTTAGTATACAGCACTTTTTCTAGTATACCTAGAGATTATTTTTTTCTACCACCAGATATTTATTGAAAATTAATAATTTACTTTATTTTTAGTTATTAAGGTTTCAGAAGTTTGTGTGTGCTACTTTTTTGGATTTCTATCATTTTTTAGGACAAACGACTTTTGCTTGTGCATCTTCAAAAAAAAGGTTAATTGCGTTACTGCAGAGACAATAAAAATAAATAATCCTCAACTTTGAAAAACATTTACACCAAATAAATTAAACATTTATAGCAGACGTTAGAGAAAATATAGAGGGTGGTCCAAAATAACTCTCAACGAAAAACTGTAGATCCCTCATTAAAAAAACACTTTGTTTTCCTCCATATTTCTCTCCGTGCTTTTGATTTCTAGTGCCAAAAATTTAATTTATTTTTATTTTTCTACCAATGTTTGCATTCAATCGAATTCAACTCGAATTCAATAGTGGAGATTATAAGGTATCGCATGAGTTTTTTCCCCTAATTTATACAACACTGGAAAAACTAGCATTCCGACGGCAAATGCTGTTGCGCCAATGAATTTTGCACAAAACGAGACCTCAAGGTTTATTGCTTTACAGTTAAAGGTTTTCGAGAAAAAAAATGGCTTTTTACGGACAAATTCAAACTTTTTGCTAACGATACCTTAGTCTCCACCACTCGTTCAAGAAATTCGAGTGGATTTCGAAAAAAAAGCTATTAAGAGTTGTAATGTGTGTACAACAGTTCAATCATGTAGCTAAACAGATTAGTAAAAAAACTGAAAATAGTTTTTTTTAAAGAACAAATTTTTGACACCTTGTAGCTCGACAACGAAAGCACGGCGAGAAAACAACTGGCGGGAAAAAACTTAATAAAATAAAGAAACGAAACTTATTTAAGACCAGGATATTTTGTTTGTACTGTTGCTGTTCGTTGTGCCGTTAGTTTTTCGAAATTATTGACATTTATTCAATATTCCTTATTAAATGCAGATGTTTAAAAGCGAATATAATTTTACATTCTGAAATATAATATTTAATCGACATTCTTACGAAACAATAAAGTTTTTGAAAATTACTTGGGTGCTACACCAACTTTAAAAGTTCAAAATGCGTATGTAAAAATACTTAATTAAAAAATAATAATAAATGCTAAGAAATGGTACTTTTCCTGAAATGGATAGAAACATGCTTTAATATGTATTCAAGTTCTTGAACTAAATAACCTTATTATACCAGAAATGCTTGCTATTTCAATGAAAAATGTTCTAATTGTCCAGATTTTATGCACAACTGAAGATTTCTTTGGAAACAAAATATTCTGCAATTTTTTTCTTCATTCATCTGTTTTTAGTTACGACCAAATTAAATAAAGTATAATTTATTGACTCTTGTTCATGATAGATTGTACAAAAATAAATTGCACAAAATTTGCTCACATTTTTAAAAATCAATTGAGGAACTTGTTTTTTTTCAATTTTCTTCAAACGTGAGCTTCTTAAAGAGAAACATCCATCTAAAATTGACAGATTTTTTATTTCCAGAATGTTTTCCACAAAAACTCAAAAGACAATTGGTTGGCAACTAATCGAAGAAACCTAAAAAAAAACTGTTTTCTTATGCCCACTCAAGCGACTCTCCAAGCAATCGATTTAAAATTTTGACGGTTCATCAAAAATATTGCAAATGTGAGAATTTGCCTGTTTTTAAAGTTATGATCAGATGCGGTTAAGACAAAAGTAAATTATTACTTGAAAACATCTTTTTCTTCCACACTTGGTCCAAAAATCCACTAGATTTAATGTTAAATTTTTTGCATGCTTCTTAATTCCAAACACTCTTCAGCACGACAATTCCAGTGAATATCTTAAAAATCGAATTTAAGTACCGGAAAATAGGCGCAATTTGGAAAGTTATTTTATACCAGGCTTTTTTTCGGCTAACCTGTAATTTAAAATTAATAACCATTCGTTTTTATAGGCTCTACAAAATAGACCGCTAACTTATGCTACATAAAATAAAAAGTAGCAACATTGCTGATGAATAAACTATACCAATATAAAAACATCGTAATAAAAATATATTTATATCAACATATTATTCCATTGGCTTACTTTGAGAGAAATCAGAAAGCAGATTTTATCAATAAGACGCATGCATTGTTTGTGTGAAAATTATCACAAACATTTTTAATTACATTGATCGGTGCGGACTTAACCTTTTTTTCATAAAGCATTTTTTTTTTCAAATAATAGAAGCCCGCATGTGTATCCGATAAAATAGAGCTCGTTTGGAACAATGTCTCTAAATTACTTGGGTTGTACACATTAACGTAATTATAAAGTAATTTGTACGGTTTTATCAACATAATTTTTGATTCACTTAAACTCGTATTAGCGTTTCGAAAGTAGTCACGAGATTAGCGTATTTCGAAAGCAAAGGTTTTCGTCAAAACTTCCTAAAATTCATAAAATAATAAGTAAAGCTGATAAAAAAACAGTATTTGAAGATCGTCATATGACTGAAAAGACCCTTAATTTCAATGTTTGCTTCCTTTAAAACATGTAGACTCAAGCCAAAACACGCTACCAACTTTCAAATAAATATCTAAACAAATGTTAAAATTTTTTATTGGGCAAATTTAATGCGAACTTTAGATACTGAAAAAATGGGCGCCCAATTTGAATTTCATATTAGCTTTGGACGATGAATATGTTCTACGAATTGGCCTCTTTTTCCGTACGTGGAGATAAAAAACCATTAATTTTTATAGTCTGAACAGCTTTAACGGTTTTAAAAAATGTTTGAGGCGGATTTATGTTTTCAAAACCTTTTCGTTGGCTTTTTCGCCTGAAAGTTTTGTATGTTTTCGAAATGCACAAAACTTTGAGGCAAAATACTCAAATGTATACATATATTATGAATACATATGAAAAGGCAGAATTAAATGAAAAAAAATAAGAGCACTATAAATTCGTAATAAGATACAGGGAATTTTTTGTTTAAAATTAAGTTTCATATGGCAATTTAATCCCGACTCACCCTGCATTAAATAAAACAATATACTCCTGATTAATGAACTTAAATACCACTTTGAATGAACCCAGCAGATTCAATCATGCTTCTATTAAGTGTTCGAGTTATCACTAACGGTATTAATCATTACGGAATCAACATCTTCTTAAGTGTCGTATTTGTTTTAAAAATTCACTACTAATCTGACAATTTAAAAAAAGTTTATTAACCCCGACTTGTTTTGATAGGACGAACACCGAAATATATTATATTTTGTATACGCCTTGACACAATATTTTTAGATTAAGACGTCAAAGCATTTTTCTGCTGATTTTATGCATCGCATTGCGTCTCCCATTCTGTAATTTATTACACGGGCTGGCCTTGTGTACTTTTTTGCCAAAATATTACAAATATAACTGGAATAACGCAAAGGCGGGCCAAAAGCTCCACGTCAAAATATTGTTTTGAAAAACGTTAGCACATAAGCAGAGACAATAATTTTATCATTTAAGTATTGTATTTATAAAGCATGTGGAAACATACCTGGAAATTTTTGTGCGAATCTCTACACTGAGCGAATACTGAAATCGATAAGTTGTTTATCCAGCAAACAACTAGACTGGGAATAGCAGTGAAACCCCAAACCGATACCAGCACATTTCTCTGCTATTTCCAATAAAAATTAATAAACGTACATATATTTCTGTACTACGTTTTAAAAATTATAAATTGGGTACGCAGTATCAAAACATTTTGTATCGAAAATAGGGAATATTGCAATGTTACAACACGTGTATTATCAACAAATGTGCATATACTTATGTATTTGTGTTTTTACTGACAACAAATTATCTTCCTAGAAAATTCTTAGACTAAAGTCTAGGGACCAGTCCTGATAAAGCTAACCAAGCACCAACACAGTACTGATAAGAAATTAAATTCAAACCAAAAATCCAATGTCTACTTATCTATAATTCACGATTAAAACAATGAAATAGAAGACACTCCTTAAAATAAATAAAAAATCGATGATATATTGTATTACATTTGTTCCTGAACGATCGCTACATCTCGATTTGAAAGCCAGCATTGGCCAGGTTACCATATTTGGCAGTTCGATTATTATTACACCTAATTATAAAATAAATTTAGCTGAAATATATGACAAAGTTCACGGACGAAAATAGTCACTGGCAATGACGATATCAATATAACCTACTACTATTGCCGGACGAATTACATTGGTTACAGACGCTTTTTTGCAAATTACTTAATGTTTAGCGCGTATCAACCGGTGGAGTTGCTAACGGAAGAAAATTGCTAATTTAACGATGAATAAACTGAATTCATTGAAAAAGTCCTGTTTACAGAAAAACTGTTTTTCAATTAGTATCATTTACAACAGGACTGAGTTTCGGTATAATTTAAAATACGTTTGCGCTTTTAATGGATCTCATTAGAAAAAACCGTACCAATTAAGTAAACAATAATATTGATCAGGAACGTTAAAACTAAAACAAAGAAAAATTCTTGAATATGGAAATAACAAAAGAGAGTTAGTGAGAATTAGTGATGCAGAAAAGTACATAAATCTGCTACAAATCTCCAACGTTGCAACAAAATCTAGTTCAAATTGAAATTAATTGGTTGTGTCTGAATTCAAAAACAAGTTAAGCAAGTACATATTAGTAAATTAGATTATCAGAAATTTAAAGTCAAGAATTTCAAGACAAGAAATTTTTCAAAGAAGCTCAGTTCCAACTTCTTGTAAAAATCCCGATTAAAATTGCCCAATCGATGTTCACGTAAAACTATTTAGTAGCAGCGGTTTTATATAATGTCTCGCGATAATGAAAATAATTTATTTGCGACGCAACCATAAAATCACAAATTAAATAAGGAAGATAAGATAAATCAAATTTGTATTCTCGAAAATGACGCAATGATTTCCTTTCTTTAATTCTCAATGCAATAATAATGGTTTTGGTATAAAAGGAATACAAAAAAATATTAAATTGACAACACTTTTCAGAATAATACACGTAAGTATAGCAAACTCAAAGTTCTATGATTATTACAAAACCTAATTCAGATTACAAATACTATAAAGAGAATAAACAAGGAAACTAATTGGTTGCGTCTGATTTGAAAAACAAGTTAATAAGAAAATATTACTAAAAAAGATAAGCAACAATTTCAAGTAGAAGACAGAAGATTTTCGACAGAAACTCGGTTTCAACTTCTTGCAAAAACATTTATGAAAGTCGTCTAATTCATTTTCAGAAGAAATTGTTGCAGCAGTCGCGGTCTTATTTAATGCCTGCCTCCCTATGGTAAAAAATACAATTTTGTATCTTCAGGATTGACGTGTCGTTATAAAAACAATAAATACACGAAACAAAAAATATTTATTGAGATAACATTTCGATTAAACAGCATGTGTGAGGCAATTCAGGCAGTTTTGACCCAGAAAGCAAAATTTGAATATCAGATATTTGGGTGCAAGATGAGGCCAAAATTTCATGTTTTCCATCCCGTTGTTGCTCATTTCTCGGAAGAAAAATAGAGAAAGCGAACCATCGATAACGAAATGTTGGCAGTTTTCAGGCAAAAGTCTTGATTTCAAGAAGTTTTAGATTTGCGTATTTTTTTTGAGTTGCAAAATCGACTCAAATAGGACGGTGCTTTTTCCGAAGTTTCTCAAAAATCATTTGAGCCCCAGAATTCGTTTTGGCATCGTGGGGTAGATAATTGAAAATTCGATTCAGTCATAACATAAGTGAGCAAATTCGAGTAGTTTTGACTCAGAAAGCAAATTTATAATAATATAAAATCAGACACTTAGATGCAAGATTATGCCAAAATTTCATGTTTTCTGTCCCGTTTTTGCTCATTTCTAGGAAGAAAAATGAGCCAAGAACGCTTATTTTTACATAATTCCAGACATAATTAAATGGCATGTTTAGGAAGTGAACCATCGATAAGAAAATGTTGGCAGTTTTCTCAAAAAACACTTAATTTCAAAAAGTTTTAGATTTACGTGTCTTTTTTTTTTAGTTGCAAAATCGAGTCAAAAATAACGCTGCTTTTCTCGAAGTTTCTCAAAAAAACATTTGAGCCACAGAAATCGTTTTGGCATCTTTGGGTAGAGAATTGAAAATTCGATTCAGTCGTAACAGCATGAGTGAGTGAGGAAATTCGAGTAGTTTTGACCCAGAACGCGAAATTTGAATATCATACATTGAGCAGCGGCGGATCCAACTTTTATATAGTAGAAATTCAGTCTTTTGTGGTATATGAAATTAGAAAAATTATCGTTAGTCGACATAAACCCAGCAGAAAGGGGAAAGGGTTCATAAACCCCCCTTGGCAGCAGCGGTTTTAGTTACTTAGCAAAGCAATGATAAAAACGTAAATTAAATACGAAAGATAAGATAAATTGAAAAATTCAGTCAAAAATATCACAATTATTCCTAAATAAGTTGTGCTAAAAATGCGATATTCTTTACATCACATTTATTTAAATTTAGAGTGTGAATGTCTAAATTATGTTCCTAAAAAACAGTAAAAATATTCAGACAAAGAACGGAAGAAAAATCCATCCACTATTCAGTAAATTTCTTTAAGCTTTATAATCTATAATTCATTATTTGACAACAATGTAACGATAACTTATTAAGATAAAAAAAAATACGATTGCATTTTTAGAACGCAAAATTTTCGATTTGCAACGTTTTTCGATGGTGTCTATTTAGAGTAATCCGCATGATAAAAATTTAGCATCGCCCGTTATCGTCCAATTTAATAAGCATCCTTTTAATTGTATTTATGATTTAGAGGTGACGCAGGTTTAATATCTGAAGAGCTTATAGTAAGGAAACTTGAGGAGTTTTTCATTAAAAAATGATCAATAAAAAATCGATGGGTAACTAAAATTGAACAAAAATAACACATAATTTAAAAAAAATATTTTTTTCTCTAAAAAACCTCCAGTAGGAAAAGAACATAAGCAGCTAGAAAAAAATTGAAATAAAAAAAGCAAAAAATACTTACATTTCAAACTGTTTTTAACTAAAAACTATACGAAAAATAAACAAAAACTAGTGAATTTCGACTAAATCTTGCGACTCTTGAGGACCGAAAACAGGTAACTAACCACTTGGAACCCGGTCGCTCTATGCGGTACAAACAAAAAAATATTTATAAAAAAACAAAGATAAATAGCGAGGCAACGTCGAGCGGTGGAAATCGAGATCTCCGCGCTCAGCTGATCACGTAACTGCAATGTTTTGGTTTCTTCTATCACAACTTGTATGTTTACCACACTGTTGCCGCACTTTCTAGTCCTCATGACTCACCTCTAATATACCTAGTGAGTTATGATATCGATTATAGAATAACTGCAGTTGGGTAATTCGAACAAAGGGTCTTCCTAAGGCAATCCAGAAAAATTTAGTTTTAGTTTCCGATGAACAAAATCCCAAAATCTATAAATTATTTTTTCTTAATTATGGAATATTTGAAAGAAATAGTTTGTTCTACTAATTAATAATCGAATGAAATATTCATTCAATTTCAAGCATAAGCTCGATAAAAAGTCGGCATTGATTAATATGGTCTGGAAAATTCATTTCACCCATTTTTATTTCAGCAGCATATTTTGCTCGAGAGAATTCAAGAGATTTAAAATTTCAACAGAAAACTTTTAAGTTGGCATGATTTTTCCAGTAACGAGTGGTTCTTGATTTTTCCATCTTTTGATTTTCCATCTTCTTGATGTTTTTTTTTTTCAGTAACGAGCTGATCGTTTCCGCATTTTATTCAATACGAGTTATAGTTAGTCTTAAAATATATTATGGAAACTGAAGGCTTTAAAAAATTAACGCTTTTGCCTCCGTTCTTTCTACGGCACGAAAATAATTATGTTGATGTCTTAGTTATCTATTTCTTTCCTAGAAGTGCCTATCTTCTATCTTTATAACTCAAGAAATGAAGTACGTATACAGCTACAATTTAAAATATTTAAGTTAATTATTATTAACCATTCAATCTATTTCATAGATTGAATCATAGTCATAGAAACAGTCCTAGATAGAAATTCCAGATTTCTGTAAACCCCCAGTACATATTAAGCAAAAAAATCGTAATATCTAAGCAATCAATTAAGACTACTTTTATGTAAGAAAGTCTTTCAAAATAAATCGAAAATAGAGTCATAAGTAATAAAGTAAAGCTCAAAGGATACCTTGATGATAATTATGAAAACGACGGTTAAACGAATTTTAAAGCACTTAAATACTCGTGTCACTCGCATTTTAGATGCTTCTTTCCATGCCTGTTATGAGATAGACTGTTATGGATCAGCCAAATAGTTATTTATATGACTATTATGAGATATTTTTCCTTGAATAATCGTTGCAATTTTTATATGCACTATTTCCAGACCCCATATTTTATTTTTAAGAACACGCCAAATATTCATCAGTAAAGACGTCTAGACAATTTTCTAGCATTCACTACCTAGTAAAAGTAAACTGTTATTCGTCGAAAATAAAGTATTTGCTTTTGTTACCTAGTCTATTCTTTACTAAATAGTCCGTACTTACAAGTATTTACTACTGTTTTCTAGAATCTTACTTTTTTTCTATTTCTTTCTATTTTCTCGAATTCTATGTTGCTGTGTGATTGTTGCAACGCAAGTAAAGAAGGATAAAAATAAATAAACGAATTATAGAGGGGAGGAAGGAAAAAAGCAGAATGAAGAAAAAACACTAAAGAAAATCCAAAAACAAATTATAGACTAATCAGAAAAGTTCATATTTACATTTGTCTGCAATCGCCTCTTTCAGAGATGCAGGGTGATGAAATTATAAATTTTATTTAGTTTTTCTACAAAATATTCCCTGATTTAATTCGAGGTAAGCGACGAACTTACAGGCATACATTAGTAAATTATTGTGCTAATAACTCGAAAACGCTGGAAGATACGAAAAAAATACTCGCAAAAACAATTTTAATTGAATAAAAAGTTGAAAAATGTAGTTAACTTTAGTGGAGAACCACAAGAAATTTGATGAACACACTGAACGATGTAGACCACAGAGCGTAATCAACGTTCCAAACTAGACGATAAAGTATTAAAATCTGGAACAGATCGCACAGTAAAGCTTGTTATTTCAACACCCTGTACCTCGGAGACAACGCATTTCCCGACTATGCTTATATTAAGTTTTCTGTTTATTCTTGTAAGTTCAATCACCTCTTTCATTGTCCAGCTCAAAAATTAAATCACCCTGTAGAGGGTGAAGATTAAACCAAATATCTCGCAGTAAAATATTGCTCTATTAGGAATATACAGGGTGTTAAAGTTTCTACTTCAATATCAAATTTATTCCATAACATCTACAATTTTAATTGAAACTTCGGAAAAAGTTGCAGTAGTGGGTTTTTGAAGGTGGGAACCTAAAATCTAAACGTAGTTGTAAGGTATCTGCTCGAGGGTGTTACACCAACAACTCCTACAATATTTTGTAGGAGTTGTTGGTTACACACGCTAAGCTGTTTGGTATTTTTAATCAAAACTTTTTAATGGGGGAATTTTAGGAAACGCAATTTCTAGGCCGATGGTTTGTAAGGTAAAATCGATTGAATAAATAGCGTTGTGCATATAAAGTTACTTAAAGGCAGCCGCTTTTCTAAGCTCTGTTAATATCCAATTCCCTATCCTTGAAGCCATTTCATGTCCTAATGAGTCAGTTTGTTTGTTTCCTGTTTTAGCAGGTGTAAATCTGCCACCGTCTTTTCAAAGCTATCTATAAGCCATTGTTTTGTCCATTTGCAATATAATTATTTTATCAAGTTAATTTTCGCGACTAAAACCACCGGTTCCATATGCAAATACAATAGATGTTTTAACTCGAATAAAAGACACTTTTTGTCTACATTATCGTCAATGGAAGTAGGTGAGGTGAGTTTGCATAAAACATTCTCATACAAAATTGTGTGCTAGATTTAAAGGAAATTGAATAGAGCGCAATCATCGGAATTAATAATTAAACAATCATTGATTTTCTTTGTCTAGGCCTGCAGGTAGGCATAATATAGAATAGAGGACTTGACAACAACGCGCATTATTGATGAAAACGCGGGCGAGGGGCAAAGTAAACCATAATCAGCTGGTTTGAAAGCTCCCAGCTGGCTGCTGGTTTGGAGAATGGAGATTGCGCTCTGTGCTCTCCTTTGTTTGCCAACTAACTAGCCATCAACATGGTCTAAACTAGACGGTTTGGTTTTATCATTTTTACGGAACAAAGACGTGATGTAAATACTAAAAATAGGACATATCAATATACAAACAATTACATGCATGTGTTCAACCCAATGGGATTAAGCTGGGCTTTTGTCTCCATATTCTATAATACTTTTCCATTAGGATTCACTCTTTCAAGCTTCGGATTAGGGTGGCTGAAGGTCTATTTGGTCAAAATCGCTTTCAGCTCCACAATGTGACTATTATTTTATTGATTTCGCACTCTACTAAAGGCCTTTTCATGTTTGCCTTGGAACATAACAAAATCAATATCTAGCCTGAGTTCAGATCACCCATAGAATAGGTATAGAAGAGGTTCAAAGGCACAAAAATAAATCCTAGAGTTTACATCTAAAAACGCAACTATGTTGGTTTAATAACATTTTCTTTAGTTTTGCGTATACCTGCGACTGATAAGTAAATAAATTAATAATAATTAAATTAATAAATTAAATCTAATAATAATTAAATTAATAAATTAAATTTAATAAAAATAAATTAATAATAATTTATTTAATTTTCCTCGAGTTAAGAGTTTAGGTAGTTTGTTCGGTTGCTCTAGTTGCAAAAATCTAATTTGAAATTTCAAAAATCTATTAAGTTCAATTATTATGGTATAAAGTTGGAACCTTGATAGATCAATATTTTCCTTTCAGTTTCTATGTGCAGATTTTAGGTACTTTTTTGGGTTATACAGGGTGATTCAGGTTTTATATTGATAACTTCAGAAATTGAATAAGCATGATACATTTTTTGAGCGCATCGTTTTGAAGATTGAAATATTATTTTTTTCTCATAAATTTTCATCCGTTTAGAGTGAAATCGGGAGCCGTTTATCAGTTTACACCGGCACTAGTTACTGTGTTACTTACACACGAGACTAGCAATTTAGCCAATTTATTTTATGTTTTTTTGAGGAAAATGTTTTTCAGCTGAGTACTAACATTTATTTCGGGATTATAGAAACATATGATTCTGACGTCAAAATTCGGATGTATTTTTAAGTTGGGTTTTAGCATCTCGTGGCTTGCGTAATTCACGTTAATTGAACAAAAGCATTGAAACTGAAAGTGTGTTTTATGCCAAATATTAAAATACTTATCCGCCCAGTGCGAGCAGTTTCATGCGGATTGCTGTAAGCCCGATAAAATTATTGATCAGTCTAGCAACAAAGCAAATTCAATAAGTGTGCGTAATTTAATTATTGTTGTTGCTCACGTCATAACATAATTGCGATAACATTCTAGACACTTTGGCAGCAAAAATGACTTTTAAATGTGATATCAGCTATTTTTTCCGTTGTTGACAAGTTAATACAGATACAAAAGTGAACCATTCCAAGGTTGCTTTTATTTTGAGAAAAACCATTAAAATGTGTTTTCCCAGGGCGTAATTTAATTAAAAAAATACACTTAAATTCCCACTTACCGAAAGTTTGTTA
Source organism: Dendroctonus ponderosae (assembly GCF_020466585.1). NCBI lineage: Eukaryota > Metazoa > Arthropoda > Insecta > Coleoptera > Curculionidae > Dendroctonus > Dendroctonus ponderosae. The sequence goes on from NW_026018611.1 coordinate 7,009,614, forward strand.
ATGTCCCTATGGGCGATTGTCTGGGTTCTAAGGATACTGAACACAAGTGGGGGAAGAAGTCTTGTAGAACCGGTATTGCTAGACGAACGTTGACAAATTTGGAAGCTTTCAATTTAGTTGTGAATCGGGTATAGAAATGTATTCTGGAAAGAAAAAAATAGTTTAAAAACCCAAACTAACAGCAGATGAAAGATGAACACTCGAGACAACGACAAACTTGTACAGGAAGCAAACAATTTCAAAACTTAAATGTTCGACCTAAAAAATCGATTGATTAAAATTTTTTTCCGTTTTGATATTATTTCCCCAAGCGCTTGCACCACAGATGAGAGCTTTTGAAATACAAATATTGCGTAAGTTTGTGAGAAATTTTGTGTAATTATTCGGTATAGGCCCAACATAGAAACCCGTTATGGTAATTGGATGATCGCATAAAACGTAAATAAACCCACGAAAAGCGTATTTTTCGCGTGCTTTTCTTAAATTTAACATTTTATTCGGACCATTACCCAATATTGAGGCTTCATTAAGTAGGAGTTACGTATATTTTTTGATCGCAAACAAACCCGAAATAGTATTTCTGCATATAGAATGTTTAATTTTTTGGAAACCAACTATTTAATTCAAGTTGAAAATTCGGATATTAATTTAATAAAAGCGTTAGCTCAAAATATTTTTTTTCGAAAGTTTTAATGTTTCTGATAAAATGCAATTTTTCCCTTGTAAAACAGTGTTCAACCAATGAAAAGTTTTTTATTCACATTAGTAATAATTGGTGAGTAATCACCCCGACGCTTGGACTATAAATTTCATAATTCGCAAAAAAACAAGAATTACGTAAAAGAAGTAAAGGTTTGTGTGTGTGTATTAATTAATGTATTTATATCATATAGGCTCATCACAAAAATTTGCTACTTTCAGTTAAACTAAACAAGTTTTGGTGATTAGATGCTGTTTTAAAGCGTAAATAAGGTGGAGAAAACATATTTTCGGCAAGGTATTTAACAACTTTTGTGAGTGGTTCGAGCTGTATTCAATAATTAAGCTTTTTTGGCAAAATAGCTTATTACAAAACATATATTAACCGAAAACATGCTTTCACAAGTTGGCAGTTTCTTTTCGTGGCAGGCTTTTTTTCACCTTTTAAATTAATTTTGCATATAAAAACAGATCGAAATATACACCAAATAACATTTTTCTAACTTTATAAACTTAATTTTTGACATACTTTTTCTTCAAAACAGGCCTGCAATTAATTTTGTTTTAATGAACAGTTCGCTTTATAGGCTTCACTTGCAAAACATGGTCCTTCGAATATTTAATTGGCATTCGCTCGCTCCAATTGTATGATTTTCAGTTAAAAATGTTTCCTAATCAATCAATTCTCATCCAATGCGATGGTTTTTTACTCATACTCATGCTCTTGGACTATGCATGAGTTGAAGACTTGTGGAGAAAAAAAAACAGCATTAAGCAAGCAAAGTTTGTATGTAATTTTCGATATAGGCCCATCACAAAAATTAACTATTTTTAGATAAACTAAACTCGTTATGGTAATTAGATGCTCTTTTAAAGCGAAATTAATGGGGCCAAAAATGAAATTTATATCAATCAATCATATTATTAAAGAAATTGACGTTTTAGGAAGCTCCTGGTATTTATTTCTGGACTTTATGAACAGTCGCAATGCTCTCAAAATGTATTCTTCAAACATGCGCTAAAAAATCAGTAAAATATTTATTTTTTTAGCTACACAATCGAGACAAAGAAATCAATAGTGTTTTGCTCGGTTTTTATGAAAAGCACGATGTTTGGCACCTTCTCCTTCCTTCCATTCCTATTTCTCATGTAGTTAGGCAACAAAATGTGATAGATCGTGAAGGAAATTCCAGTGTTATCGTGGTAAGCTTTTCTAATTTTTTAATGTATCGAATATAGAAAATCACGTATTTTTTTTCTTTTTTTGGGATGCTTTAATGAAAAATCGCAATGAATTATTGGGGATTAACTGAGAACCTTAAAAGAACAGACTTGAAAACGATTGAAATCCTATACAGACTTGTTGGGTGAGGAAAGTTTGGAGGAAGTTCAGAAAAGGAAAGAGGCAACAGCCTAGAGCGTAATATATGCAAAAATAAAGAAAAAGAAAAGAAAATCACATTTGATCCAATGGAGCAAAGAAAACTTATATTAATCATCAACGAAGCCAAAAATACAGAGAAAATGTCTGAAAATGACAACGACAAAATATAGCGCGTGCAATTGAATTGCAGAAAAAAACGCTGTTGGATTTATTTACATAATTGCAATTATTAACGGCAGAAGAATTCAATTGAAAACGAACTTGATTAAGATTAGCTTTGATAGCTAAATTGCTTCATAATTATTTCAACATATAAAAAATGAAACTAAGGGCTGAGGAAAAGTGGAAAAAATACAAGCAAAAGTAATCTACTTTTGCAATTGAAAACATGGACGGAGTTCTCTTGCTGGATTCATTAGAAAAAATGTAGTTGTGAACTCTCTACTCCCTACTGTTTTACTCTCCCAATCGCTTGGACTATACTGAGCTAAAAAAATGTATTGCGTAAATAAAGTGTGGGTGTGTGTGTAAATTTGTGTAGTTATTCGGTATATTGCTATTCTTGGATAAACTAAACACGTTATGGTAATTGGATGGTCTTCTAACGCGTAAATAATGTAATTTTTACATGCCTCTCACAATTTTTTAGGCCATTTTCACGTAGAACATGCACATCTTGCACACACATTTGTCCAGAAACAAATTACTTGACTTATTAAATGCAAATTTTAAAACTGCTAGGTTGTATTGAACATTTTAAACTCCTTTGTCAGACGTTTCAGATTAATTATTTCAGTTATCTTCCAGATAATTGAATTAGGGAATCAAGGCCCTGCATTTTATGTTATTATGAATTTTAGATACTTTAACAAAACAGCCCTGTTAGCTCTCAAAAAATGACTAAAAAAATAACTAAGGCGTCCAAAGCTAGTGAAAAACATGCAATTTTTTTAGTCGCTCTTTATTCCTTACATAAGTCAAAAAATAAAATAATCTAAATTACATTTCCCTTTCATCATGATGATTTTGTAGTGTTTGAATTAGAATGGAACGTAGTCAATTGTTTGTAGGATTATTCCCTATTTATTTACCCCCCTGCCAACTTTAGTAACTAATTTTATTAGGCTCCTATTATGAAAACATAAATATTTATATGACCTTTCAACAGTCATTGCTTGTAAGTTACGTAGCAATTTTAAAAGTCGTTAACAACTTTTACTGCCTCGTGCAGTTTGTACAAATGTACCAAACGACTATTTATAGCTCTTACACGTATAAGGGTTCAGCAATTAAAATAAATACCTCTTTAAAAAAAGCAGTTTTTAATTCTTTTAAAATGGTGCAGGTTTTAAGAAAAACGTTTTTGTAATTAGATAATCAATAGCACAGCATTCAACAAAAATTAATTGGTCATTCAAAGTTAAAAAATTATTCGGGGTTTTACAAAAAATACATAACTTCAAAAAATTAAGGTCGAAATGGCAATTGCTTAAGCCGATCATAAAAATGTTCAAAACTTGTTTCTTCACCACAGCAATAGTATTTTGCAAACTACTCAATTCCAAAAGAAATTTTGTCGTATTTAAACATTTGCATCTAAAACTGTTTCTACTAGAGGAAAAAATTAACTTCCTAGTTGCGTTGGTGAGATTTGATTTAATCATCTTTCTTTTTTTTTATATTTAAGTTCGCACGCAGCATATACAGTGCGAGTGGACCTTGGAAGAATATCAACAAATCAAAAACAACGTTTTTATTAAATATTCTCAGGCAGGTTAATTGGTATTTTAAATTGCGCTCTTTTTAATGATGAGATTTTATGTCATGGACTGTTGCCATCCAAAAAATAGTCGAGCTCGTCATAACTCAAATTTGGATCACTTTGTATAAAATCTTCTTGCATTAAAAAGAGCTTCGTTCGAGCATATTTTCCCAAAAAATCTCACATTGTGTTTAATGTAAATACTAGTACAAGTGATTTTTTTGTGCAAATTATTTTAATTTCATCGACTGTCCGTGGATAAGTTTTCATTAGTTAAGCATATTCCAACAGCAACATCTACTCAAAATAAACAAATAAACATTATCCTTTGCAATATTGTTACGCAACCACAACAATACTTGTGACCTTTCCAGTTTATTTTCGTAGTAATCTATGCGAATTATGCTATTAATCGTTTGTATTTAGGAAAAGCGACACGCTGACTGAGCGTGCACATTTTAATGCTCATGACGTCCATCCACAATACGAATACACTCACGGAATGTTGAGGAAAAGTTCTACGAAATCATGCCAGGCTTAATTGCTCTAAAACTACGGAGAATCAAGGCCAAATTATTTAAAATCCATACCAGAAATTAGCTATTGGTGGTTCGACTAAGAGAGCAAAGTTACTATAAAGTTCAGGCTATTATTGCATAACGTTCTAACACAGGTGTGAAGAATGATGAAGATGTTCTGAATAAAACATTCTCTCTGTTAAATAATAGTTTCTCAAGACGAAAAGAAGTAAAGCAAGTAACAAAAACGCGTTTCATCAGTCTCAAATTATATGAACATTTTTAAATCCAATAAGGAACTTTGTAATTAGCATCTTTTATCCACAAAGAAGTTCTACAAAGTTCTAATAGAAATCGATTGAATGCTCACAGCTGTTGATTGGTGTTAAATTTTGTTTGCACAATAGATTCAATAAGAGTAGAAAGTAAAAAACTTGAAAACATATGTGAACAAATTTGAAATAAAAGTAAATAGTAATTTTTCGACAAATTTTCAATTGAAAAAACATTCTATACTCCGTATTCAAGATCAGTAAACATTTACTATAAATTTATTAAATGTGTGTAATGTGTTAAATGCACATTACACGCATATCATTAGGCTGTTTCTTTCAGAAGAAATCGTTTAAAATGCGTAAGTGTAAGTAAGAATAATGTACTCTATGAAAAAGGTATTCACATTCAATTAAATTATTTGCAAAACATTAACAACTTAATTAAATATAATCTAAAAATATAAGCCGAAATATAGGTCGTTTTATAAACGTACATACAAAGCAATCTCGAATTTACATTATATCAAAATCACTTGTCTGTAGCCTGATTTTCAACTGAGTAAACTCGCTTTTGTCCTTTTGTTTACTTTAATGTAAAATTAATTATTTACTTAATAGAGCAGGCGAAGATAACGAACCTAATAAACTAGACCTAGTTAGAAACAAAGGAAATTGTAGTCGCGTCGTGCGAGCTTTTTAAACTGTTTCAGATTAAAATTAGCTGTTTATATTGGAAGATCCAGACACAAAAATAAGAATTTTAATTCAATCTAGATTTGTGTTATCAAATATAGTTGCAAAAGTCAACCGTTATCGAAACAATTTTGGAATACAACCAGACTTTAATATATAAATTTATAATAAGACAATAATCCCTTTCTGATGGCTTTGGACTCTCGCAGTCCTAAAGCTCATTAGTAATTTATGAGACTTCCACTTTAGAACAGGTTGAAAACTTGAAAATACCAGCTTCGAAAACAATACTTTACAAACCACACAAGTGGCATATAAATAAAAGAGGGCTTAAATTATTTAAAAATAACGTTCGTTTCATGAATTCCCTTCTTTAACTTAGATAAAATGTGGGTTGTTTGTGTGTATAAAAGAAAAATAACACTTGAAACGTTGAAGCAATACTCATAAACACTTGCAAGATGTTTGTGTGAAGAGTGATTAGTGTGGGTGACTGATTCAAACTTACAGACAGACTAATGTTTTTGGGATTTTTTAAATAAAATTTGTCTTCTTTAATAATTGTTTAAAACCATGATTTTAATGTAACATAATCTCCAATTTGACTTATTTCAATATTGCTTTGCAAGATAATGCCAGTTCAACTCAGAAATATTAGATCTGGCTAATTTCCTCTATTGTTCATTTATTGAAATTAATGATATCGGGAAGCTCTCTATTGAAAGCATGCCACGCGTGATTCCTATTAGGGGAAGGTTTTAAGGCCGCCAGCGGTCTACGAGTTTTCAGAAAATAATTAAAATAAATTTTACTGATTATATAGCAACAAACATTAAAGCTAGATAAAAATTGCATAAATCTTTTAGAAGAGTATACAGTTGATCAAATATTAGATATCAAAGACCGTTTGCTAATAAATGTAATAAATCAATGAACCAACTGAATTTCAATACATATCCTGCACTGTGAGTACCGGCTTTGAAAATACAGGTCCGTGTCTACAATTTTTCGAATACTTATTAAAAAGCCGATATTCAGCCTTAAAATAAGTCAACATTTTTTCAGCAACGGAACTGAGTTACTGCGCCGGTGCGTTGGGTTGGCGCACCAAGACTTGCGTTGCACTGCGCCAACTCCTAAAAATTTATTGAGTTATCCAGGCCTAGTATACACCATATTTTGATCCTACCGAGCCGTATTCAAACGTGAATTTTAGTGCGTCTAGCCGAACTCAATCCCAGTTTCATCGAAGCAGCAAAGTGGTTATAAAATCAGAGTGAGTCAATACTTCTTTATTATTTCCTTATTATTTGAAATCAGCTTTCCATGCGGCAATTGCAAACTCTTCGTGTCACGTATGCTTATTCAAATTGAAGTCTAACACGTGGTTCTTAACACTTGGTTCTAAGAAATATTTCTATCACTTCATATCTGAAACATCTATTTCATATCTCTTAATTGATTGAAAAATTGCTTAATTCAGAATCTGTCCCGTTCTCGATAAAAAACGCGTTTCGAAAGTTTATAGTCAATCGCTTTAGTAACTTCACGTGACCATGGAAATCTCAGTCGGAAACGAAGCGTTATTAAAGGAAAACTAACTCGTTTTATTTGGTTTGTGACAAAAATCGAAGAAGCCCATCAAAATCCCGAGCTAATAGTCCCTTTCAATCTACGCAATTACAAACAC
>NW_026018611.1:7017633-7114127 GCF_020466585.1 Dendroctonus ponderosae
TACACATGTATATTCACTGAACATACCAGGTACATTGTCAGAACATACACATGTACATTCACTGAACATACCATGTACATTCCCAGAACATACCAAGAACATTCAGTGTATTAACTCTGACAGATTCCTGGGACATAGATGGAATGTTCATAATGGAACTCATGTATGTCCCAGGAATATGCATGTACATCACATGAATGTTCCAGGTATACTCTGGGAATATCATTTTGCTATGTGGGAAGGACTTGAATGATGATAATGAGCAATTTGCATGTTTCGAAGGCGAATATTTTGAGGCTATTTCACGGGCTGAGGTTTTTAAGAATTAACTTGCAACTCTTTCGGAATCAAGTTCTGCTCCAAGTACACAATCGGTACATTCAAACGGCAATTCATTTATTAGGTTGCCCACAATCAATTTGCCAAAATTCCACGGTGATGATGACTGGATAGAGTTTCGAGAAACATTCTCAAATAATTACCTGCCTCTGGTATACACATTAGTAGCATAGAGAAAGTAAAATTATTTTACTTTCTCTATGGTCTGTAGGGGTTTGTGTGCGTATTGTCCATCTTTTATCATCTTAATCGTTTTTATTATAATTTTTGAATTATATTGTAATTCACTTTAAGTTTACAAAGCAGTAAATTCGATCGATATAAAAATATTTGTCTGTCATTGAGAAGAAAGGCGAAAGAAAGAAGGAAAACATATGTTGATTTTCAGTTTAAGCGCAGGCAAGACTCAAGGTTTGTGTGTAAGAAGAAATGACATTTTTATGGCGTCACTTCATTATGACATAAAGACGTGATAAACACGAAAATGACGTGACAAAGTTGGTGACCTTTACGTACATTATCACGTCTTTATCACGAGATAAACATGCAGGCAAGACATGACGAGAGTTCAACTCTAAGAGGCAAAAAGTTGTTTTAGTTTGCTTTATCGAAAAAAAAACATTTTATTAGTCAGTGGTGTAATTTTTTTTGTCAAATTTGGTTCACGGGTATTCCCCTATTTGACTTAATATTTTTGATATGGTTAGTGCTGAAACAAAAACAGTCCAAAATTTCGCAAATATCGACCAAAGAAAAAATGATTTTGTTTCGGAAAGTTTTTTCTACAGTAAGTGGTGACCCAATAAAAACTCCGTTGTCTTGACAAACCCAGTATAATCAACAAAAAAAACTAATAAAGGTCGGACAAAGAACCAACCTAGAGTACAGATAACAGTGATTTCCGTGCCAGATAACGCGCAAGCTTTGCACGTCACGTGTATACACAGTTGTGCCTTGTCTATTCTGTTGACAAATCACCGTTTGGTCGTCTACACTCTTTTAACGAGCAAGCGAGCACGCAGCGCTTGTTGTGAAGTTACATCATCGATCGCGAAGCCGAATTTGTGGACGGTGAATTCGTGCGACTATTTGACAACGAACAAAGAATCCTCAATTAACTTTGACAACCTGAAGGTGAATATCTACATTAAAATTCATGCTTCTGGGTGAAATTTTCACAAGTCCATCAGTTCCATTAACTTTGTCATATTGCGCATTTTGCCTCTTAGCTATGGGTAATTTCAATAATCAGCTGATTATGTGTTTGTTTGTGTGCATGGAATGGAGGGTGTTTATTTAACTCGATCATCACGATGTGGCATTCTTTAAAATCGACATCCACGAATCCAGTAGGTCTTACCTTGATGGCTAGTTACAAATTTTCTTCGGGTGGCTTAGTCTAGAGGGGTCGACAGTCACTAACGTTCAAGGCGACACAGACGAACAAGCACAGCAGCATTCAGGCCAGTCGCCGAATACGACTGAAGCAAAGCTGCAAAGCGCTGGGTTTTCAACTTTAGTTTAATCCTGTTTCGTTTTCCTGCTACGGTGGGAGGAGAGGTCGCTGCTGAACAGGAAAAAGGGCACGCAAATATCAGCAGCTCGAACTTTGAAGCGATCCAGTAGACCTGGAAATTTCAGCCAGCAGTATCAAAGGGAAAAGACACTATTAATTGCTTGAGAATGTTCAAAACCCCGTGTTTCCTTAATCATGACTAAGTCTAAAATGCCTTTCCAAACTGCAAACTGGCTCATTTGTATGCATAGGGTGCCCCTGTATTTTCTTCATGAGCTTATCGTTCAAGGAAACGAATAAATGTTTCCAATCCCACTTTTCGTGCCAAATAGAGTTTTGAATGGACCACATTTTGAAATTAGTTGCCATTGCACAGGGAGAACCAAACGAAACTTACACATCAAATCTGATTCTTATCTACTAATGGAACACCCTATATATTTCCTAAATTTCTTTAAGGTCAATGAAAGTAAATTTCAATAAGTGCAGAAAATGTGATCCTTCTCTGATAAAATGCGAAACTGGGGGACGAAATTCCACAAATTGCAAAGCTGCTTTCTACGTATTCACGCTATATTAAAATGTATCACCTGACATATACAGGGTGTACCGTAAACACTTGCTCAAAACTGTTATTAAGCAAAAAATGTATGGCTTCTCTACTATTTGGGGTCAAAGTTCTGCAAAACATTACCTTTTGTGAAACAGCGAGAGATGCGATTAATTTTAAAGAAACTCCCTGTAAAATTGTTCCGGTGTAAGACTTATATTTTGATGAACCACCCGAGTTCATCTGCTTTCCTAAGTGTCTATCAGAAGTTTTTATTTGGTCGCTAGAATCAACTGATTTTGAGAGTTGATTTTGAAATTTTGAGTCGATGCACTAATCCTAAAATCGAGGGACTTCCAATTGAAAGAAACTTCTTCGGTTTTAAATGGAGAAATTGTGAAAACCTGGCAATGTTTTTCAAATTTAGATTTAAGAAGTGTAGACGTGGAGAGTAGTTTTTCTACTTGCAAAAATATTCTTGGTGTAGACCGCAACAATTTTGCAATGGAACATTTAAATAAAAATTTAGTCATTTCATGTTTGAAATAATAATAATTTCACTTGTTCATTTCTCAGTTTCCTTCGGAATAGACTTTCCTTAGAATAAACTTTAACGTTAAGCAAAGCATTCTTACGTTTTTGTAATTATTTAAATAATTTGAATAAATCTATTTAATAAAATTTCGTCCATTTATTTCATTACATTAAATTTAATTTAAAACAATTTAAAAAGTTTTATTTTTACCGCTCTAAAAGAATATTGTGCATACTATTACGCTTTCTTGTCAGTAATGAATTTACTTTTTAGGCGCTTTTTTCGACAATTTTAGTGATTTTCAATTCGAACTCTAATAATTATTAAGTATGAATTGCGTTCCTCAGAAATCCGACGACACAAATCGAGCTTTTAGCAAATTATTGCCCAAATTGAACAAATTCATAGCAAGTTTCATTAAAATCCATCATTTCACTCTCACTCTTCCAATATTTAAAAAAATATAATTTTTTTGAAGAACTTTAACCAATCAATATATCAGGAGCCAGACATTTTTCCTTTATAATAGTGCTTTTGAGCCGTATCCTTTTAGTCAGGTGCTTACGGGACACCCTGTATATAAAGACCTTTTTAGTAGGTAGCACAAATTTAATTTTAATGTACGTTTTGCGCTTTAAAATTAGATAACTTTTGATTCAATTTTCGCGCTTTCGATGTTTCTACATCATCAGAAGCAAATTTGGATTCGTTTCTTAAACAGATTATAACATCAAATATTTAAAATCAACCGTTTTCCCGATAAATGCGATTTTTTCCACGAATGAGTGTTACCGAAAACTCGTGTTTTATGAAAAGTCCAGTACGACGCTATTATATGGCCTAGAAAATCACACAATCAGGAGTTTTCTTCTGCTATAATTTTGAATAGCTAATTCCTGACCCTAGTTTTTTTATTGCCGATTTTCTCAATATTCTCTATACCTAACGCTGTAAATATTTGTGTGCGTATTTACTGTTACTACTGATTGTTTGATATGTAAGTTAATTTTGGGGGCATTCTATATACCTACTTGAAACTAATTTTTGAAAAGTTTGTCCTTTAAAACTGGATCAGGTTCCAGTGGCCACCCTGTACATTATTTCGTTTTTGCACTATGCACTATACAATGTGTTTCACCATTAATTCCATCAATATGCTGAAAAATTGTAACAGGAAAAAACTTTTTTAATTTTGAAGCATTGCAAATCAATATAAAGTTGGTTTATAATAATGCTTTTGTCCAAAATCAAAAGTTGGATTCGTCCAACAAAACACCCGGAGTTTGGAAAGTCGACATATTCCTTGCTGTATTCTAAAATCTCTTAATTTCCGATCAACGATTTAACATTTTCATCAACAAAGTCAAATTTATTAATATTGGTAAAACCGCTTGGACTATTTTAATAAACGTTTGCAACAATACAAATTTTATTTACAGCTGTACCAGTGGCGTGGCACAGACGCGACTGTATAATTTAATTTATAATGAAAAATTATACCGCTTTTAGTTTAGCATACAGGCTTTTTTGTACAACACATGGTTTTCGAGAAAAAATATATTTAATTGATTTATGGCACTGCGTGATCCGGTTTTAATCAATAAGTTTAAAAATAGCGGAAATTATGCATGTAGATTGCACCTAATTTATTGCAAACATTTGTTACTACCCGCAGTTGGCATCAGTCTTTAAGTTTATTTATCTTTAATTAGAAATTAGATTCGTTTATCTGTTAATTGAAATGGGTGAAACTAATCCTGAGCGTCGCCTTAGTAATTTTTTGCAAATAAAAATGTTTACTAATTCATTTAACTCTTACCTTTATTATATTGATTGTTTCCCTTTGCCTGGTTCACGCTTTTCCTTAGTTTTCCCAGTTCTAATGCTCCAAACACGTTCATTCATCAAACATTTTTCATTGCACTGTCAAACAGGGGTTATCCTTTAAAAAATAATCTGCTTAAAAACGGAATACTTCATATTTTGAGGAAAAAACAGACTCAAATTATTGTGAGATTGCTGGAAAAAGATAAATTGACATGATTGATCTGATATCTGGATTGTATCAACGGTTGTACGTACCTTTTTGATGAAACTTAGGAGAATATAATTTAAATAAACTTTTATGGTCTTCTTAGTTTGATTTGTTCGCGCCGCTACTCGAAAACACCGTTCACTGTTCATGAAGAGCTAAATGGTAAATAGGTTCTTTAAACTTATACTTTAAAGACACTTAAGTATCGATTTTCTACTCTTTCACAAGTATGACTAAAAATAGGGTTCTTTGTATATTTTTGTAAAAAAATTGAATAGATATTGAGAACTTTCAAATCATTATGTAAAAACGATTTTAGATTTATTCAAGATTACTGGCAATATCAATTTATAAATAAATCTATACAATTAAGTAAATCAAGTTTTTTTCATTTACTTAATTTTACTTAATAATTTGATTAAGTTGTTCAGAATTTTTACTAATTCGGCAATGGAAGCTTTTCATTAAACACCCGGAAAATTAAGAAAGATCAAACAATGCAAAGGAAAAACGCAGAAAACTAATACTTTACTCTTTGACCTGAGTTTTGCAATATTACCAATTTTTCTTGGCAGAATATTTAGACCCAGGAACGATCACTGAATCACTATGAGACATGCCGTTAATTCTTTTTGGCAGAATGTTCGGGCATTTTGGACCCAATAAACGTGAAGTGGCTGTTTGTTTATGTTAGTTCCACTTTAATATTGATATTAATCGTTAATTCCATTTGCAACGTTTTGTGTTATAAAACTCATTTCATCAAATCATTAATTTTAAAATTATTAGTCTATAGGCAATAAAAAACTTAAAAGAGTATGGAATAACAAAACTAATTTGTTGAAATAAAAATTCTTGAAACACTACAAGTTGGTGTATTTGTAAATATAGTAAACTCATTTTCGTAAATTTAACAATTGCGTTCTGACGCGCAATTATAAACTTCCATGTTTTTTTTCTGAAAATGTGGGGTCTATAGGCAATATAGTCGAATTAAACCATATCAAAAGTTTATGGAGAAACTAGAAAAATCAAGACGAAATTCATGCGAAAAACCACGTGTTGTTCTCTATTTTGGCGTATACGCATTAATCTTCGACATAAAACGACCTAAAGAATTTTGCGCGTGAACTATTAATCTAAAAAATACATTCCTGTACATTGTTAACAACAATAAAATGTAGCCTAAATCAGCATTTTTTTACAGCTTCGACAGCCAAATTTTTGCACGAACACGTACACAAGTCATGTCTAGATGGGGCAGCCAATTAATCCGAAAATGCTTTCGCTTGAATCTGAAAGATTTGAGTAACAATCGCACCAAGAATAAATACCCTAAATACATTTTTGCTGGAATAAGTGCGACTTCTGCAGCTGTCGCAGTTGGGGCTGTTAAAAATGAAGATGACATAATTGTTGGAGCTAAAGGACTGATTAGATTCGTAAGGTAGTCAACACCAAGCAATAATTTCCCGATAATCGCAGTTTTTAAGCAAGCTCTTCCTGTTCAGGTCGATACAAATTGGTTTAGCCATTTCACTAGACTATTACTTTTCAACGTTTGGACTATCAGAAGAGGCTGAAAATTACGCGCTGATGATGAGCAGAATACACCAAAGATGTGCAGAACGCATAAGGGATGGATGCCTGGAAAATGGTGGAACTTATGTTAAGTTGGGCCAAGGCATAGTGTCTTTAAGTCACATTTTGCCCAAAGAATATATTGTAACTCTAAAGGTCCTGCAGGTAGGAACATTACTGGATAGAACTGGAGTTTCATTTTTTAATTCATTTTTGTGCAGGATAAATGTTTGGCCAGAAACAAAGAGGAACTGTATCAAGTATTTCAAGAAGATTTCGGCCACACGCCTGAAGAGTTGTTTGAAACGTTCGATTCCGATCCAATCGCTGCAGCTAGCATAGCACAAGTACGCGAAATTGGATTATTTAATCAGATATTATAAATTAACGCTGAAGTTACGTTCTTCAGGTATTTAAAGCTACAACCAAAGAAGGACGTTCAGTCGCGGTAAAAGTTCAATACAACGATCTACAGAAGCGACTGAATGGCGATGTGATGACAATCAACATCTTGCTGAAAATAGGGGCATGGTTACACCCCAAAGTTGATTTTACGTGGATTTTGAATGGTTTCGTTGATGCACTGAAGCAAGAGCTGGACTTCGTTAATGAAGGTCTAAATGGCGAAAGATGTGCCAGAGATTTAGCGCATTTGAAATACGTGCATGTTCCTGCAGTTTTATGGAATTACACTAATACGGTATGGAAAATTTTGTAAGTGAGATGTCCCATCTAGAACCAAAGATTAAACTCTAGTTAAACACTGATGTTCTTCTTAGAGAGTTTTAGTGACGGAATTTATTGACGGCATTAAAATCACAGATGTAAAAAGGCTCAAACAAGAAGGATATTCCCTAGCGGATATAAACATTAAATTATTTGAATCCTTCGGAAGCCAAATTTTCGAGTCTGGCTTTGTTCATGCGGACCCTCACCCTGGAAATAGTAATCTAGAACTATTATCCTTAAATACACTCATTTTGTACAGACATATTTTAGTAATGATTAGAAAAAACAATGGCAAAACCCAACTGATTATTCTGGACCATGGACTGTACCAAATCGTGCCAAATGAAGAAAGGATGGCTCTAAGCCATTTATGGAAAGCGATAGTTTTGGGGGACCACAATAAAATGAATGTCTACTCAAAGGCTTTAGGAGTTGATGGTATTTATTCAAAAACCAATTGAACACCTTACGATTAATCTCTTCTAGACTATACAATGTTCGCTGAAATTTTAACGCAAACACCCTTGAGAACCACGGGGTTTCGATTAAAGTTTAAATTATCAAAGCAGGAGGAAGATTATATGAGAAAAGTGGCTGGCGAGCGATTCGATCAAATCGTGGACTGCTTGCAGGAAATGCCTAATTCATTGTTATTGGTGCTTAGGTATAAAATCAATATCTTCGCGAACAAATCTCCAACACCTAAATAAATTTCAGAAACCTAAACACCATTAGAGCAATTTCGTACGATCTAGGAAACCCTATCGATCGATACGCGATTCTAGCTCGAATCGCCACAAAGACGGCGTTTGAAAGTGAAAACAATGGTATAATTAGGAAAATGCTTTCTATTCCAAAGAAATGTTGGTTTGAAGTGAATTTATTGTGAGTATTTACTGACTCTTAACCACACCAAAAATGTTAATGTTGCGTTTTTAGCCTTATTCGACTCGTGAATTTTTGGAGAATGCAACTATTGAAATTGCTCTATGCCATAGGAGCAGCTCCAGATGTAAACAAGCTTATTGAGCGGGCTGCTCGAGCGTTATAAACCCCCATTTAAAATTGCCAATTACTAAACCAAAGAGCTATTGCCAAAGCACAGAGTTAAGGCGCAAATGTGGTAAAATGTCTAGGTTTACAAACTAGTGAAGCAATTGGTTGTAACTGTAAATAAATCATTTGGGATAATATATATATTTAATTTATAACCGGCCGAAAATAACCACAAAACCAATTAAATTGTCTTCTCGGTAAATTTTTAATCATTAGTACAAACTGTAAGTAAAGCTATTCTTTCGGACATAAAAAGGATATTTTTTCGTTCAGACTTTCAGCATAATAGTCTAGAAAGTACACGACAAGACGGCAACACAAACATTTAATTAAAAAAGTGCAGCTCCTTTATAATACCAATTAATTACATTAATATTACGATTATTGCAGCTATTTGAGAGACTATGCTGTTTTTGCTCTGATTGCTGCACGTTTTGATGTAACAGCCTGAAAAGAAAAACAAATTTTATTAAACAAAATACATTAGAAAGCAAATTTTACATACCTGGAAACCAGATTTGATACTAGCTACAGAACACCTGGATCCGCAGGTTTCACACTGCAGGAAGAAAAGTCTAGTGTCCTTTTGTAATATGGTGTCCGGTGATCTACACGTATGACATGTAACATATTCTTTTATATATCTGGAATAAATGTTTCGATTAACCTCAACAATTCCATTTGCACTGAGTCAATAGCAAGTACCTTCTTAATACGTTTTCTATCTGTTTCTGCTGGAAACGACCTTTGATGATTAACTGACTATTACCATCAACGGAACCACTGGTACCCAATTCAGCCAACAAGAAGTCGAGCAAATGTTTAGGCTGTCTATGCAACATTTTGCATATTTCAGTAAAGTTGGCAAATGAGGTTTTCTTTGCGCCGATTTTCACCACCTATCATCAAAGGATATCAGTTAGAATTGCGATGAATAAGTCGTACCCAAATTTACCTGTGGCGGTCTCATAACAAATTTTTGTTTCTTGCCGGCTGCCATGTCCGGGTTCTTGTCCCTCATGATTTCAAAGGCCCTATTTAACAGCTCTTCATATGTGTAATCTCTATCGGATCCCACCCAAGAAATGGAGTTTTCATCTACTACAAAAACATTTTCTGTACTTGTAGTAAGTAATGTGTACGAGTTAGTTCTACACACACAAAAGCACACTACAATCTTAAGCACATTTCACTTACCGTAAGTTATTAACTACTTGAAGCAATGTACATGGTGTTAATAAGTTTAGGACAACACAGTGAACGCAACTGATTCATTAGTTTATTTTTGACTATAACTTGATATAAAAAAAAATGCCCAGTTTTATGATCAGGTGAATTTTTATCGACGTTTTCCATTAATGTGAAAAATACACGAGTAATATCTCAATAGTCAATATTCTAGACTTATGTAAAATGGACACTTAAGTTTGTTTAACATCCAACGATGAATAGGTTCATATTTGCAACAATAAAAAACTGCATAAAAACGAAAGCAGTGCAATCAATTATTTAAATATTGTTCCCTCTAGACAAGCGTTCACATGAATGCAAAAAATGTTTGGTTCTACATCTACTACTATTGTA
Organism: Dendroctonus ponderosae; assembly: GCF_020466585.1. Classification (NCBI taxonomy): domain Eukaryota; kingdom Metazoa; phylum Arthropoda; class Insecta; order Coleoptera; family Curculionidae; genus Dendroctonus; species Dendroctonus ponderosae. The sequence goes on from NW_026018611.1 coordinate 7,027,559, forward strand.
AAATTTGCTACTTCAGCCAACAAATTACTTTTTACGATTGTTAGCAACGCCCTATACAACAAAATGCTAATATATTAATCACTTTTTAGTATGGTAATTTAGAGTGAATACCGACAATCAATTAGTGTGTTTCGATATTATTTTCCCAAGACAGAAAAGTAATAAAGCGAATGCATAAAGTAAGTTTGCACATCTTTTACCTGGATCGACTATTCTTTCCACCAATGTGCAGCATGTATATCAAAATTAATTATTAGTTTAGACTGCCACAACTAAAACTACTTCTTTTCAATACTGAACACGAGCACATTGTGAAGTAAAAATCAGCATTGTTAGATCATTTGCAAGGAAACACACAGTTAAATCCAAAACCCGTGGCCACCATTTAAAAACCAGTTAATCACTTACCATTCTCCTTATCTTCGGATTTAACATCAGCTTCAGAAATGATTTCATCTAAATTCTTTTTCTTTTTCTTCTTTTTAAGCTTGCCAAAGTCAAGGTTAAAAGTCTCGTCATCTAAAGTCTCCTCATCTTGATGAGAAGACTTTAAATCATCATCTTTTCCCGAACCAAAAGCTGAAACATTCGGAGATGCTGATCTCAGTGCAGCATCTAGATCATCAGTACTAAAAGAGCAACATAGCATTAGATTAACTGTTAAAACTGCAATTAAGTCTTGATAAGTTACCTGAAAGGTTTCTTCTTTTTTTTCTTTTTCTGTTTAGTGAAATCGAGGTCAATATCCGCAGTATCATCATTTTGATCTTGATCCGCAGCGGCTACGGTTTCGCCTTCTTCTGGCCCATTGGCACTGCCATCAGCACCATCATTGCCTGCAATGATTATTTTTTTAGTGATTCAAAGAATAATCCGATATAAAATCCCAATAAGGAGAGTTGTATTGTAAATTTTCCGGCATTCAGTTATAACCTTCTCGCGAATAAACTTAAACTTTCTTGGCTAAAACAATGTTACCTTCGGCTAAAGCTGCATCAATATCGAAAGTGGTCTTCTTCTTCTTCTTTTTCTTTTTAAGAGTTGGGTCAAAAATCTGAAACAATAAAAGTTATATTAAATGCATAATTAAAATTACTTGAGTGTGATCGATCGATAGTGGATGTTTCTTACGCTTTAAAATATTGAGTTTTCAAACACACAAATGTTAAGAAAATATGCAGGGTGGTTCGAATGTAAGCTTCATGATTAGGAGTCCGGAAAAGAAACTAGTGGAAACGACATACAAGGTGGTGCAACAAAGATGAGGCGGAAAACTACAGTTAACTGGAGTGTAATTTTGAAACAAGTTTTTATGCGAAATTGGCATCAATAGTTGCCATGCATTTAAATTATTTTCGTTACACAGGAGTGTTTCCAAAAATCCGTAGCATATCAAAGTTGTGTTTTTTTATGAAACTCCTTCTATCAATATCGCAGTTCTCTTACAAATAAGGTCGAAATGCTGAAAAAAGTTGTGGAAAAAAGAGTTGAAGAATTCAAAAGTTTATTGAATAGAATTGAAAAAAACACGAAATGTTGCATTTAAGAAACGAACACTCATTAATAATACAGTAAGTTTTTATATAGGAGTTGTTCAAACAGTCGACCTTCACTATGCACATACATGTTTTCATGCGTTGAGCGTGAGAGTTGGTAACTGTATAATAGCCGGTTAAAATATGAGAAAGTTGCACTAATATCAGCTCAACAGAAAGACGATTTGAAAATTACAGAACCTCAGCGGCCTCTTGTTACCCTTATATCAGTGGTCCCTACGGACCCCAAGGGGTCCGTGGGATCATTCAGAAAATTAAAGTCTATTTTGGGTCCCTGAACAAAGTCAGGGGGTCAGCGCAAAGTTTAATATGCAATTATAAAATAGAACCCTTTTGCAAGTGGTCAAACTCAGAGCACAAATGCAGATGAATGCAAACTGATACAGGAACAACTTATAGAATTATCCACAAATGAGGAGCTGAAACCAATGTTTAAATAAGGATGCAATTTCTGGTTAGAAAAACAGATTTCAATTTTATATCCACAACTATGGGTACAGCAGCGTTCACTGCTTTTCCGTCTTCCTTTTTGGTAGAAGATTGATTCAGTGCCGTTATGAGCTTCGTCACAAAAAAAAGAAACCGACTAGAAATTAGTACTCGTGGGGATTTGCGGTTGCTACTCACAAACATTGAGCCGGGCATAAATACACCCATAATATCCCATCAGGTTCTTCCAAGTCATTAATTTATTTTGAATTTTTTAAACAAACGTGATAATTTTAATAAATACTTCTTCAACAAAATGTTTTATCTATACTTAAATTTTACCATTGAAGACATCAAAAGTTAAATTTAAAATTTTTCTATTATGCATTTTTGTAGTGTTTTACCCAGGGTCCGTAGACAAGTCTTGACTATGAAAAGAGATTTGTGGGTCAAAAGAGTTTGGGATTCGCTTACTTATACGATAACGGGGCGTTGGTTATTTGGGGCATTGGGGATAATCTCAGAAAACAACAGAACATTTGTAAGTTAAATTGCCGAGAAGCAGAGCAAATGGGAGTAGAAAAATAACCATCTTAATACGTTCATAAATTTACTAATATGCACTGGCAGATTGATTGCGTCAGCCACCGGATCCAAAACTAGGATTGCTAAAAAAAATTTCTTAAATGTGGATTTTCGTTCAATTCAACGCGCATATAAATTACTAAAGCATCTAGTCTTTTGACTTCAGTATTACATTTCAACGAACTAACCGATATTAAAATTAAATAAAAAATTCCTGCTTCTCAAACAGATGTAGGTTCCACAACGTTTACTCTTTTACAGTTTTACACTCGAAGGAATTTATGAGTTAATATTATAACAATTCGATCATTTTAAGCCATCAGGAGTATTAGTAGAAATAATGAGCCCGGCTAGAAAGAAGGGACTTGGCAGGATTCCTGCTAACATGCCTCTATTCTAACCTAGAATGTGTTGATTACTTACTGCTTCATCCTCAGCCATGGTGAACAGATATGAGATAGATCACAATAGAGCGAGTAGAAAACTTAATTTGGAGACAACTTTTTAAGAAAGGAACGAAAACTGCGAGAACTTATTGCATCAGCTTAGAAACTCGGAATTTTCTGCTGGGAACAGAACAGCCGACATTTGACTGATTTGACATAAGAAATTGTTCAGAGGTGCTCTGTAGTGAGCAGCCAAGTATTTCTAGTGACGTCAGCGAAGCTAGCACCGTTTAAAGTTAATTGTATTGTTCCATAGAGCAAGTTAAAAAGTAATACATTTATATTTTTGCCAATTGGCTTTATAACTTTATTATAGATTAGCAAAAGAAACAAGACATACGTAGCAGTTTAATATGAAAATAAAATTATTGAAATTCATTCACCATTTAAACTATATATCGATTGGTAAAACTTCATTTTCCTACATTCTAATGTCAAGGTCTGACACTTTCGGCGTTTAAACTTTATAACCCCAAAATTTTGAATAATAATAACAAGGGCTAGAAGGAAATTTGTTATGATGGCTCTTCTATGGGCTAGTAGAAAAGTCTTCTCCATTCAAATGCTGAGCTTGCCACTGAGAACAAATAATTCCTCGTTTCATACACTGCAAAAGAATTGTAGAGTGCTCACTGAAACAGCCCCTTTAAACCCTAGAATTCATAAAAGAAATTACTTCTGGATCTTTAAAAGACGAACCAATCGTGAATTGAGGCTGATAGACAATCCCCCAGAGAGCTACGAGTTAGTGTACAGATTTCCTTTTGAAAATTACTTTACATCTTTTCAATGGATAAGTTGTATAGCGCTTGCAGGTGCATCTTTATCATTTATTTTGCGTGGAAATGAAGTTCAGACGCCAACGAAGAAGTTTGCAATTATATCTGATGAAATTGTGCCGCAGGACATGACTGTGACGGACAGTCATCTGATGATCATGACAACTGCGTTGATATTGCTGGTGATTGTAACACATATGTTAGCGAGTAAAATACCGTTGAGAATATATTACAACACCACTCAAGGGAAATATTTGCTTTACTTCAATGGATTTACCCCAAACCGCATCCACAAGTTGGAAGTTAAAGCCGGTGAAATCATATATAAGCCAAAAGAGCTGAGTATATTGCCTTGGCGAGATGACTTATATGAATACGAACCAACTGGCCAACAGATAATATTATTTGAACAGCACTTCAAAGTACCTATAGATCTTAGCATAATGCAGGGTTTAGTGGATGATCCGAATACTGAAAAAGGATATACTAACAGTAAACATCCACCTCCGAAAAAGTGAACAATACATTTGCATTATATTAATACGAAGGAACAGTAAGATGTTTTAAAGATATGACCAGCATTTTGATTAAATTTGAGTTGTTAGATAGTGTTTTTTTCCTAGACAAACAAATAAAAAAGTGGCTTCTCTTACTGGTTGTTTTTCGCTGCTTAGGTAGGTAAGTAAGACAGTTAATTCATTTCAGGTTTGTAAAGCGTGTAAATGTCCAAAGAGTGATATTTGCTGATATCGGTTTCATTTCGATCCGATCTTTGGTTGCCGACATATAGCAAATTTGGGAAATGGAATTTTAAAAGCAGCAGGCTTGTAAATGTTAAGGGAATAATATATTATTCACTTACAATTGCAGAACACTCCACTCGCATAAATCGAATTATTTTTTATTCGCCAATTTTTATGGAACTTTATATATATTTTTATAAAATTCCCTATCAAATGAACCAGCTCAAAGACCCTCGTATACTTGGGAGCAAAAGAACAAGTTGCTTCTAAAAAAATCACCTGTCTAAGGGTTTTTATACACACTTATTATGAGAAGGAATCAAGCAGTCCTCCAAACGGACCTAATTTTGCACAAAAATTTCATGACAATTTGAACACTTAAAACGATTATGTGGAAAAACAAATTAACTGCAGGAGCGCGATACTTGAAACCACAAAAAATGTTAATGAAATAAATTATGAATTTTGTAAAATTACAAACCCGTAAAAGAAAATCAATATAATAATGTTCAACAATATATTTATAATCACATGACGAATTGTTCAAAGATTTCACTGTTTGTGTGTTTCTTATTTGGGAAATATTGTATCGGCAGGTACTTTATCGAAAAACACTTCCCCATATTTCTTAAAAATAGATGCATAATTCTCATTGATTGAAGGCTTTACATCGTTATATAAAGTTTCCCATTCCTCATTGATCAGTTTGAGAATATTATCGCTTAGCAGTTGGTTTCCATTGAAAAGATTTGCATAATACGATGTCATCCTTTTGGGTGTTATGTTCATTACAAATGATTTTATTTTGAAGAAGGTTTTCCCATCCTTTGTCGTATCTTCGAACTGAATGTTTACCAAAATTTCTGTGTTGTCTACAATTTAAATTAATTTATCAGTTAAAATAAATTAACTTCTTCGCCAGGTAGCCGATAAGGTTTTTACCCAAAGTTAAAGTTGAATTTCCATTCCCTTCCACTACTAATGATAACAGTTTTCCTTTAGCCATACAATTTCCTACTTGGATAAGCCGAGGAAACAAACCTAGGACGGATAAAAGCTTCTTTCCTGGGTCATAGCTAGAGAGAAATAACAAAGTTTTGGAAAATATCGGAATTAAAAAAAAAAAAAACTTACTGCGCTTTCTTGACATCCACATCGCTGAATCCACTTAAATCGATATTGGTGTAATATTGCACTAATTGAACAGTTTGATTTGCATCGATCGTAATCTTATCCACATGAAGTGGGTCCAATGATATTAAGCCATATTCAGGAGCACCTGCAATATGTTTGATATTATTCACAACATAATTATTTTTAATTTATTCTAGAACCAATTCGATCACATCATCTTTTATTAATACTACGAAATTACGAATTACTTCCACGAAATATGCGAGAACATTTCGAGAAACTAAAAGGTTCATTAGGTAATTAAACGCCCCATTGGTAGGTCCATACTTTTCTTAATAGTCTTGTAATTAAGTTTGAGAAAAAGTCGCGTAATAATTACGTTTTAATCACTATGGTTCTTTAACACTATTTATTGATGTCCAGCAAATAAACTATTACCAGACTGTTCCATTAAATTAATTGGTTTCTATTTAAAATCGAAGAGAATATTCACCCTATAGTTAAACACTGATTTCTGGAAAAGTGAAGCAAACATTTTAATTGCGTAAAAATGTGTCGCTCCTTTTACTTACCAATGCCAGCCTCTATTTTAATACTTATATAGCATACTTACATGAACAAATATTCCTATATAGAAGTGAGTAATTAATAAAAACCCCAAGACAAACGTAATTGAAATCTAGTTCAGAAAGTGAATTAGAATGAAGCGAAACTCTTACCATTTTTTAGCGATCGAATAGCACTTTCGATATTTTTGGTAAGACACTTATCCGCTCCAGATTGACCCACCTTGCAAAAAGTGAATTGATCCGCATCTGCAAGTGCGAATAATTTATCAAAATTCCTTTTCAATTTAATTTTATTGTTAATTTAATGCAAGTACTTACAACAAGCGGCACTAAAAACGAGCAGCAAACTAACCAACACTCGCGACATTTTAGACGAACCGAATCTCCCAAAACAAACTTGCCGATGAACAATTTCGTTTTAAATAAAAAAAAAGTTGGATGGTGACGTAAATTAAATTATGGTGGCCATCAACAAGTTTATGTGAGTACTAATATGGTAATTGTTTGACTTCAATTATTATTATTAAGTTAACGTAATGTTAAACCGTTATAATATACGACTTAATTGGGCAGTATATATGTAAATCGTAAAAAAAATTGTATCCTGAATTATTTTGGAGAAAGCATTATTTTATGAGAGAGTTATTTCAACATGTAGGTATCTAATATCAAAGTTTATGTTTCAACTTAGTAAGTAACTATAAAATTGTTCACTTTTATGAAATTAAGAAAAATATTGACATTTTTATACATACAAAGTTTGAGCATATTTTATCTGAATAATAAGACGGATTATGTTCGAAAAAAGTTATTTAAATATTTTTACTTGAATTAGTGCAAAGGTGCTGATTTGCTATCCGTGTATTTAGGCGATTTATTTTACAATGTAAGTCGCTTGCGTAGACGAACTGAATTTTAATTTGTTTACTTAGATCTGGATGGCCATCAGTGATAAATTTTATTCAGGGCGTTTCTGTTTTGATGTATTTCATAACTAAAAATTCATATAAAAAGCTATGTTACTTATCTGAAGAGTTTTGAACCTTATTATTTGTTTTAGTTTATCTTAAAAATATTTTGCAATTTTCGACACATTTAGCACAAACACTAAATTGAAGAAATAATTTTCTGTTCTGCCTATCACCGGTACCAAAAAATGGTTTTTTAAAGTATGGATTTACCTAATTATGTTCTTGAATTTTATGTAATCACAAATTTACAAAACATGTATATATTTGTAATATTTTTAAACTTGTGCGTACATTTTCTAGTCATTTTTTATATCTTTACTAAGTGTTGGACTAGTTTTTATTATTGATTGTTTTTGAATCCGGTTTTTTTCATTTGAATAAAAATAGTGGCAGACTCGAAAGAGACAGAAAGTGGAGAAGCTGGAGAAAAATAGTGTCAGTCTGCTGATGCACTAATCAACACCATGGCTTAAACTTTATTAAAATGCAAATTATATCATTAACGCTTAAAATTTAAATTTTAAAACATTAACAATTATTTAATTATTTTTTTAAATAATATTGCAAGGCCTAAATGAAAACGATTAAATTCTTTGACGCAATTAGGAATACAATCTCTCAGTTAACTAAGGAGATCCGTTCTAAAATTACAATAAAGCAGCATCATTTCGGTTTGAAATAATATTTTTATTGTTATTCAGCAATATTATTTTCCGTCATAAATTCAACATTTTGTCATTACCTTGTCATTCGTTTATTTAAAAGCAATATATTCCAAAAGCTATAATTAACATATTTGTGAATAATAATCAGGCAGTTTTTATGTTTTTGTGAGTATATTGAGGGTAACATTCATTGGTAAAACAATGTGTTATATATGCATAAAACAGGTCTTATGCAATTTCGAAAAATCATGCGAAATTGTAGGAAAATCATATATATTGCCTAGTAAATTAGGTTTAATTATTTGTATTGGAAATTTTCATGACGTACGGTACTACCTAGAGCGTATTTTATTGATTTTTTGAAGTGTGGTCCAATGGCCAATAAATGCGTGCTTTAATGTTGCCATTAAAATTATAATTTCAGAAATCATTTAGTGCAGTGAAAATCATTAAAATTATTTACTTAAACCTCCCGGAATAAGTTTAATAGATCCGGAAGGTTTGAATTTGATAATAAGCACCAATTAATTATTCTTAGGGTGTCCGGATAAAACTATATCAACAATCATTGGTTCGTTTATTCTTTTGATGTTACTAAGAGGATTATAAAAATATATGGGCTTCAAAAACCTCAAGAATATTGGATATTCTGATAATGTTTAAGGAATAAGATTCGGCGTGTAACCATCGCAAAAAATTAAAGTGATTCAAATAGTTGAATAATTTATATAACATTACTATTCTTATCTTATTATATTCAATTTGTCCCTCAGTTACCTATTGATTAGAACATCGAAATTACAGAATGTATTTAATTACAACAAAACATGTTATGACACTTTCAGATGAATATAAAACATTAAATTCATCTTTATCCAAAAAGCGCGTTATTTTACAAACGTTCTCTATGCGATTACTGAATCATCATGCTATGTTGTAATAAGTACGTCCCTAATCAGAAATAAGCAACGTTGTTACTTGATAAAACGTTCAATAAAAAATATATGCCAAATAAATAAAAATAAATTTTAAAACATTTTTTTAAGCGAATATCAACTAGTCCGATGCTGATATGGACTTTTAATCTTAAAAATACTCAATAAATCGCTTTGCAAAATATCGGACACTTATTAAAAAACACCCGGTATGACAAAATTGATAAAATAATCACGATACTTAAAAATATAATAATAATAGTTCAATTAGGCAAAGAATTCGGTCCGTGGTAAATCGTAGCAAAACATTTAAGTCGTCTGGAGATATAAAACCTAAGTGTACCGATAAGATAAACAGTAAGTTAAAGTACTTAGATCATGCCCATGGAAAAACATATTTCTACTTCTATCGTGCAGTAGAAATATCCAGCCAAAAAAATGACACGTAAGGTAATTTTCCCAAATAGATACATTTCCCCTACATACAAGAATTTTTTTCATAAAACTTCTTTTCTTCAAATATTTAATAGTTCGTCTCAAGTACTTGCGTGCTAGCGATATTGTGCGCTTCACTGCAACCATCTGTTGCGCTGGAATATCCAGGAACAGAAACGCGCCCCATTCTATCCGATGAAGAAGTGAGCAAGTACACGGAAAAAAATTACTTTTCCGATTGGGAACCTGAAGAAATCGTAATTCCCGCCTATCCTCATTACCTGGTTTCTGCAGGTGAATCTATACAGGAAGTGGTCAACCAAGCTATCAATGAAAACGGGCCGGAATCCCGCATTTATATCAAAATCGAGGCGGGGCATTACATGTGAGTTATCCTCCAACTCAATACAAGACGTAAAATTGAAATCCATCCAGGGAAACTGTGTATGTAAAATCCGAAATCCCCCTAACCATCTACGGGGACCCAGACAATCCGGAAGATGTGCATATCATGTCCACGATCAGCGCTGCTGCGACTGCAGAAGAGTATCAGAACATAGTAAATGAGAATGGAGCCCGATACAAAGAGGGCGATTCTGCATGGGAACTGTACAATTACTGCGCCTCAAGAGATGGGAATATTGGAACAGATTGCAGTCCAGTAGTTTGGGTGGAAAACGAAAACTTTCAGTTGGCAGGAGTAACTGTTCATAATGGAGCTACTGATGCTCAGGCTGTTGCCTTAAGAACAGGAGCTGATAAGGTAAGGATCAGTTGCATCGGTTCATAAGGTTAAAACTTTATTAAACGATGGATCATCTTGAAATAATGCTCCTTCATTTAATTCATAACGATTTTGTACAGAAACGGCAGTGTTGGCATAATAATTTTCATCCAAGTGTATGTTTATGTTATCCAATATGTTTTATGGAGCAAACTGATACACTGTTTTGACTTTCCATTATTTTGTGCTCTGTAAACTTGATCATCCTGATATATTTTACAATTGCTCAATTGCGCTATTCAATTTTTACATTTTGCATTGCTTTCGTATCTGTTTTCCTTAGCGAGTTACGTGATGAAGTAAACTAGGATTGGATCATTCAAACACACTTATCAAAGAAATATTCTGAGTGGACGGCAAACAATATTACAACAACAATAAATTGCAACAAGAAATCGAAACACTGTTCAAATGAACATGGAGTTAACAACAACTAATTACATACACAATTTTAGACAAAATTTTAGTATGCACTACTTAAAAATGTACATCTTCCGTCCCGTCCAGACCTAAAAAGCCGAGCCTAAAGGAATTTGTTCGCGGCTCCGGATTTTCTTACACTCTTTACAGCTTTAATACACCCTGTTCCTCGAAACGCAGCGTATACTTTTCACTTACGTTTACATTATACGTTATAATTTACATATTAATACTTTTTATATGTAAACTCTCATTAATAATCTGAATACGTTAAATAATTTCAATCATTAATAACTTTACCAGTGTTTAAGATAATTAGCAAAACGGCATGATAAAGCGTTAAAAACTAATCATTGAAAACGCCATTGAGTCATATAATTCAAAATGGTTATTTTGTAATTATGTAAATTTCCAGGTCGTTTTTAGGCAATTGTGTAATAGATTTTGTAAAAAAACACGTTGACCTACACGAAAGAGCAACATATGGCTTCAAAGAAAGTGGTAATTGTGCAAAAATGTCTTAAGCAAGATATGCGAATGATAAAAAATTTACATTTTGGCGCGTAAATTTATACGATTATTATTATTTTTTGCAATTTTACACAAACCTAGAATTTTTATATTTTCTGGAAATAGTTTATTAGTAGTAAGTAAACAGCAAATTACTATTAGGAGGCACCAAACTTTTTATAAAATAAGGCAAATATTCAGGATTTTTAATTAAAAATAAGTACATTATTTTATGATCTGTTAATATTGTATTGCAAAATTCCTTCCTAATAAATTTCCTTCTTGTTAAAAAATGAAAACGTTAAAATTCGATGTACTCATGCAAAATCGAGAAATGCCTAGTATTTTTGGACGAATAAACGAAAAAGCGCTCTGGATAGAGTGTTTAACATGGAGAACAAGACTTGGAACATCTTTTGTAATATTGTGCTCGCTTCAAAAATTTACTAATAAAAAAACTTAAAAGTTTACATAATCAATTTTTAATTGCTATTAGCGCATACAGAGCAGCTCAACTTCATAAGAAAAATGTTATTATTTCCTGCAGAGGAATTCACTTATACTTTCAATTAGAGATGAGCTAAAGCGCGATTTTAAAATCACTGTTATAACTGTGAATGTGATTTATTTTCAACTGTAAATTTAACCTGTGAATTTGATTTCATTTGTGGTTGCCGTTTTCGTGATATACCAGCGTCATAAGGTGATGGGCAATTGTGCATCTCTTGCAGAAACAATTTTAAAACATTTGTAATTCAAATTTTTTAAAGAAATAACCTTATTTAGGTATACAACAAATAATATTTTATACTTAAAGTACAAGTTATTTTAAGGACACTAAAAAATAACAGCCTCTGCAACTAGCAACTGGCTACACATTTTGTAAACCCATGTACTCTAAAGGTTCGAAAAACATTCTGGAAAAAAATTAAAATCGGAACAAAAAACTATTGTTTCGCATAGAATAGCGAATGTAGCTCTTAATTCTTTGTGAACAAACTATAGGTATTTGATTTTAATTTTTGATATGGAAAAAACTTTATTTGATTGAATAGGTTCAAAAATATTACTTCGCTACTCTTCGCGAAAGTTTGTTGTTTTGTAAGACAATTCTACTTTGCATAAATTGCATTTTGCAAAACTATCATCTAATGCAGAAAAGAAAGTCCACAAAAAAGTAATTTTTCGTCACTTAGAACACAGCAATTTCAATTCGAAAAAATGAACAAAACAGAAACACTAAGCGTATTCCTAGAAAATTATTTTAAAAACACGCAAACCGTTTTACCGATACACAATCAGAATACGGCTAATGAATGGTGTATACTGAAATAGGTTCCCAAAAATATCAATAAAATCCAGGCTCTAGGGGAACCCGTGAATGCAAGCTTTCATTAGCGAAAAATTAATTAATTAATTAATTTCATAGCGATAATTAATAAAATTAATATCACGTTTTAAATCACTGTTTATTTTTACGTTCGTCACAGATTGTGATTTAATAATCATTGTGAAAAAATCACAGGTAGTGATTTCTTGCTCAACTCTACTTTCAATGCATAACAAAGACCACCCAATATTTGTACAGTGTTAGATGAAGTAATTTAAACATTTTCAAAAAAATACCCATTACTCAACAGAATCTATTATAAATTTACATCACTTTCAGATCCATCTAATGAATAACTGATTCTTGGGCCTCCAAGACACTCTTGGTCTGGGCATTGTCACCCGCGACATCACTAAAGTGGAAAGAGTTCTTGTTCATATGTGCTATATCAAAGGCGAAATAGATCACGTATACGGAGGAGCCGTCGCTGTCTTTAACATGGTTACTTTCAACACAGGTTCACTCAAAGAAAGCGGCTCGAAAATCGTGTTTGCTCCCGACACTCCCGCAGGACGTTCCTTTGGGTTCCTAGTGATTAACAGTAACATTACTGGCGATGCTACCTATATAGGTTCCAACAGGGTAAACACATCTGCACATGGTAATGTGGAAGAAGCTGATGAGATTTTCCGTTTTCAGATCAGTCTGGCTAGATCATGGGACAGAGGAATTAAAAGCGCCGACTTGTACGTTCCAGGCGAATCCCCGAATGGGCAATTGGTGATTAGAGACTCAAACATAGACGATGTGATTAATATAGAAGCTCCCTATGCGGCTGCAGCTACCAGCAAACGGCCATTTTCAACTGATATTAAACAGGATCGGGATTTGGATGATAACACCCATAACAGACTGTGGGAGTACAATAACAGTGGTCAAGGAAGCCCAAAGTAATATGGAAATAAAACGTATAATGACCTACATTGAATTTTTATTTGAAAATAGTCCAATCTACTTTTGAAATACTTTGATGTAGTCAATAACACACTTCAACTCCGCTAAAACTACTCTCAAGAAAAATAACTAAATTGATAACAACACTTCTCAACCTCGTTTGTGCGCCATTTGCTGATAAGCTACTCAGCAGCCCTCAATTCGGCAGTAAAATATCCAAAAAAAAACAAATTGAATTAGAAGTCCTAATCATGAAGCTCTTCATTCTATCAACTTTATTGGCCCTAACGTGGCTTCGGTGTGGTGCGCTAGATTACCCCGGAACAGAAACACGCCCCATCCTAAGTGAAGAAGAGGCCAGCCAATACACACCCGAGAGTTACTTAAGTGAGTGGATGCCTGAAGACATTGCCATTCCCGAGGAACCAGACTTTGAAGTCCAAGCAGGAGATTCTATTCAAAAAGTAGTGAACGATGCAATTAGAGATAGCGATGGCACCAGAAGAATCTACATAAAAATTCAAGCAGGGCATTACATGTAAGTAAGTAATCAACACTTGGCGCCCCCCAGTCAGCACTGATGCACTAGGGAAACTGTATACATCAACGGAGAAACCCCGCTTACCATCTTTGGAGATCCAGACAATCCTGAAAATATCCACATCATGACGAATATCAGCGCCCAAATGCGCGCAGCTGAATACCAAAGTATGGTAAATGAAAATGGGGAACGGTACCAAGAGGATGATCCTGCCTGGGATTTGTATAATTCATGCGCTTCGAAAACGGGAGTTATTGGTTCTTGTGCAACGGTACTTTGGGTGAATAGTCCAGAGTTTCAGCTGCAAGGCGTTACAATCCATAACGGTGCCACAGACGCTCAAGGAATCGCTATCAAAACCACATCTGATAAGGTAAAGAAAGGAAATCCAGGGAACATTAACGACAAACTGGCCGTTCCAGGTGCATTTGAAAAACTGCAACTTTTTGGGGTTTCAAGACACTGTGGGTCTAGGCGTGGATAACGGAAGTCAACTGGAACGCGTTTTTGTTGAGCGGTGTTACGTGGAGGGAGAAGTGGATTATGTGTTCGGAAGTGCCTCAGCAGTATTGGAAAATGTTGTTTTCCGTACAGTTGCCATCAAAACGAACGGTTCCCAGATCATATTTGCTCCTAGCACTGCTCCGACAAGGTCTTTTGGATTTTTGGTCATTAACAGCAGTATTACTGGGGACTCATATTATGCAACATCCCATCAGGTAAATTTCCATACAATTATTCCACAAATATATTCGGGAAGCAAACCATCAACCAGCTATCAAAGAATCCAGGAACGGAAAAGCTTTCAAGATTAATGCTAATAACGGTATAATAAATAGCAGAATTTTGAAGCACATCTAGTAGATAACGATAAAACTGCCAGACACTTTTATGATAAAATAAAAGCTACAAGATAAGAAGAACGAAAACGTAGAAACAAAGTGGTGTTTAGAAACCATGATTAAACCGTATCAAAATAACAAGCCCAGCTAAGCAACAGCACAGTAGGTACAATAAACAATAAACAACAGTCAAGAACAGATTCAAATTTGCACCTTTCAGTTGTTTTCAAACTCAAACAGTTTAATTGCCAAAATACAATATGTATAGTAACCATGGATGGTCGGTATTCAACGCAACCGCTAAAATAACAGTGTTCCAAACGTGTAACCTGAAACCGTAGTTACAGATGTCCGATTTAACCCGTTTTTTTGGAACCGTCTCATAAAACCGAAACAGTTGGGCACACTTCGTACCAGCTGCGGCCGTTTCCCGATTAAAAGGTTGTTTTTGGAACCGTCTCATAAAACCGTAACAGCGGTGCGCACTTCGCACCAGCTGCAGCTGTTTGCCAATTTAAACGGTTATTTTTGGAACCGTCTCATAAACCTGAAAAACCGGTTCGCGTGAGCACAGAACCGATGCGGCCATTGTCAACGGAAAATATGTTGTCTGTAGTTGCGCGTTGCCTTAATGAGTGTGTTTATTTTTTTTCGTTTATAAGAATTACTGTTCAGCTCTCCAGGAACCAGCGAATATTTAGTTGCCGCGATGATATATTTCAGCATTTTTCGTCTATAAGTATTTAGTTTTCTGACATTCTGTAATAAATCTTTAAAAAAAGGGATTTATCTCAAGAAACTTAGCTCGAGAGTTATATGCCTGTTACCAGCAAACTAAGCAGAATTTGCACTTGCATATGAGCTATGAGCAAACTAAAAGTCTAAGACATAACTTTCATCACAGTTGAAATGTAAAATAACAAACGTTTTAAGCAGAATGTGCACCTGCATTTAAGCAAGCTGGCCATTTTTAAATATAAATTCAGTCAGATATGAAATGAAAGTTATTTGAATAGTAATAAACTGTCCGGTCGACATATTTTTTTTTCATTATTTTTTAATGGTACCAAAATTAAGTCGAGTAATACTGCGTCCAGGTTTGCCAAACACATTTTTCTGTTTGTTGTTATTGTCGATTATTGGACACAATATTATTGTGAAACGAAATGCGAGAAAGTAATATATAAAATATCATCATCATTCTGCATTTCTAATGAACATTTTAAAAAGTTTTATGTTCCCTTTGGAACCGCATTTTGAAACCTATTACCAAGGTGAAACTGGAATGTTGTAACCCGTTACAGAAAAATAACCGTTTATCACACCTTTAATAGTAACTAATTAGGATTTTTTTTTAACACAGAACCGATTAACGAAGTCGTCTTCCAAATCAGTAATTTCAATGTTTGTGCATCACTTGAGCTAATTTGATTGCAAATTGAACATTTGCATTCAAATAGATGCGGTGTTTTCAACCATTTAAAACAACCATTTTTGCTCACATCAATTAAAATATATTCAGTTAATTAGTTTAAAATGTAGATCATTTAAAAGCTTCAGTCGTACCTACTTGATGCACCTGGCATAGAAAGCAATAAATTATTGCGATTTCCAGGTTAGCCTGGCTAGATCATGGGATCGAGGAATTGCGAGCGCAGACCTTTATATTCCAGATGAATCGCCTAATGGTCAGTTAGTTATCAGGGAATCAACTATTGAGGACATTATCAACTTGGAGGCGCCGTACTCTGCAGCAGCCACCAGCAGCAGACCATTTAAAACTGATCTTAAACCAGATCGGAATTTGGACGACAATACCCATAACAGATTATGGGAGTTTAATAACATGGAAGTAGCCAAGACTCCGATAAGTCATTAACGTAATAAGAATGTTATTGATACAGTTGGAAAATAAACATTCCAGAATAATTGAAAATTAAAAAGAATATCGAAGATTAGATAGAAAAACACTTAAATTGTTGACAATATTATTTGTTATATCATTTGCTCATTAGTAAAACATTCAAACAACTGTACTGTACTGTACTAGACATTCTGATGAAACGGTGTCTTTTGAGTATTTGGGCCCTGCTTTGGGTTTCAACAGCATTTGCACTAGAATATCCTGGTACAAACAATCGGCCCATTCTATCCGAAGAAGAAGCAAGCAGGTACACCATAGAAAACTATCTCTCTGGTTGGGAGCCTGAAGAAATAGAAATTCCCGATCAGCCACACTACGTTGTATCAGAAGGACAATCGATCCAAGCAGTGGTGAATGAAGCCATCCAAAGTGGTAGCAGTGCTTTCCGGACCTACATCAAAATTGAACCTGGACATTACATGTTAGTATATTTCTTCAAATATTCTGTAGGGAAACTAGAAGACTTTCAGGGAAACTGTCTACATCAAAGGAGACGTTCCGCTCACAATCTATGGCGACCCCGATAGACCTGAAGATGTGCACATAATGGCCATTCTTAGTGCCCAAACCTCCGTTGCTGACTACCAAATCACTGTAAATGAAGACGGGGTCAACTACCAGGAAGGTGATCCTGCCTGGGAACTCTATAAATCATGCGCTATCAAAGAGGAGGCTATTGGAATTGAATGTTCAGCAGTATTCTGGGTGCAAAGCAATGACTTCCAACTGCAAGGCGTGACTATACACAATGGTGCCACTGAGGCTCAGGCTCTGGCTATTAAAACATCAGGTGACAAAGTAAGTGGTTTACGCCCGCTCATAATTTAATGTCGCTTTAACGTATCACACAAATAGAAAAATTCATCTTTGAAACATCGGTATCTTTTTAATCAGTAATACGCACGTACTTTGAAAAATCCTTTCAATATAAGTGCATCTAGAGAGGCTCTTAAAATGTACATCCATTAATGCAATAAAAAAAACCGGCGTTGTGAACAATGGTAAAAAGTTAAATATGAAGTAAAATTTCTGCTTTCGTCCGGCTCGAAGGACCAAATTCAGTATTATTTTACAGCTTTTAAATTTGGGTTCGGTAGATTCATCTCATGAACAACAACTTTATGAGTATTCAAGACACTGTGGGCCTGGGAATAGACGAAGGAGAAAATGAAAAGGCTGAAAGAGTTCTGATTCACATGTGCTACATCGAAGGTGAGCTCGATTATGTGATTGGAGGCGCTTCCGCGGTTTTCAATATGGTTACTTTCAATACTGTGGCTTCAGTTGAGAAGGAACAGTATGTAATATTTATGCCTGATACCGCCCCTGGACGAACGTATGGGTTTTTGGTCATTAACAGTAACATTACTGGAGATGCTTCTTATTTGCAAAGTAACGAAGTGAGTACTGTGTAATACATGTGTTTATGTATGTGATCTCTCTTACTGTGAGCAAAAAAAAACAATCAATCGATGATTTTTTTGCGTTTTTAGATTCGTCTGGCGAGATCTTGGGACAAAGGCGTCACTAGTCCACTGGATTATGTAGCGGGCGAATCTCCCAATGGCCAGCTGGTTATTAGGGACTCAAATATTGAGAATATAATTAATGGAACGGCCCCATACACAATTGCAGGGGCCAGCAAACGCCCCTTTAGCACCGATATTAAGCCGGATCGTGACCTGGACGACAACACCCACAACAGATTATGGGAATATAATAATCGCGGAATTGGAGCTTAAATGTTTATAAAGAATAAAAAATTTACGAAAATGTCTACTATTAAACCAAAAGTTGTTCAACGGCTTTGATTCCTTTGGATCTAACAATAAAATAAATTTTAAACATAACCGATTCTTATTTTTTTTGTATTGCGACAACAGTCCAATTTATCAAGTAATATTTGCATTTTAAAGCACGCACCTTACAACTTCCTTAATTAAAAGCAAAGTGTGCTACAAAAACGCCCTAATTAAAGTAATTATAAAAGTTTATATATTTATATGCTTTAGAATCGATGTGCGTGTGTAATATAAGTCAATATCGCTCTGGCAAAATGCTATATGTATTGCATTCAACGGTAGGGCGCCATGATATTCCTAATGAAAGTTACATGTGTAATTTTTTTAAGTACAAAAGTTAAGCAAACTTCTGGTAAGTATTATATCTATATTTTCGAACTATTTCATATTTTTCCCAAATATATTTTTAAATTTGTCTTTAATGAATTATAAAACATTTTTTGCTCGTGCTTAGGTCACAAATTTTCTGCATGCGAAAAGCAGGATAACGAGTGCCTGAGCAAGGCAATTGAGAATGGCATCAAACTAACTAAAGATGGTAATAATTTAGTTTTAAAATATTTTCCATTCAGGGTGTTTAGTAAATCGATGCATTACATGCATAGAAAAATCTTTCAATTGCCAGCCGAAATGATAAATGCTTAATCTGTATACGTATAAAAAATTTAATATTTCTCATTACGTAATTGTAGGTTTGCCAGAATATGGTCTAAAGCCTATAGACCCTTTAGCTATCGCTAAATTACAAATTGATGCCGGACAAGGAGTGCTGCATTTTGCTCAAAAGTACAAAAACGCTCTGGTTTTTGGGCTTGCAAATGTAACGATCCGTGATTCTAGGTATGCGTCTCTGCTTTGGTGTATGCAAAGTTTTAATGTATAATTTATTTGATTTTAGCATGGACTTTGCTCAGAACACTTTAACATTCTCCGCATTTTTTCCACTAGTAACAATTAAGGCTAGTTACGAGGTAAACGGCAAAATATTATTATTACCAGTACAGGGCAAAGGAGAATCTTCCATAATTTTAGGTATGCGGTAGATGAAAACACTAATACAACTGCAACCGTTTTAAAGTGAGTCATGCTTTCTAAGAACTTTGATCTGTTTTAATTGCAGATTGATCTCAGTAATTGCTATGTAAAATAGCTTCGAACATATTACAAAAAAGGAAAACAACAAGAAGTATTTTGTAACATTTTTTTCTAAAGCCCTTAATTTTTTACGCAAGTTATATTAATTATCAAAGAAAAATGAATAAGAGTTTAAACAAACACGCGTGAATTAATTGATTTGATTCATTAATGGATTGTTTGTATTTCTCAATTTCAGAAAATCTTCTCGCCATTCACAACATACAATTCGAAGAGATTACAAAAAACGGCATATACTTTGACCCGAAAACCTACTCAGTAAAGTTGTTCCCGGAACATGTTCAATACCAGTTCGATAATCTTTTCGATGGTAACAAACTACTGGGCGACAATATAAACAATGTTCTTAATGAGGAATGGCGGGCGGTCTTTGACGATGTGGAAAAAAACTACGCCTTAGCATTTGCAGATATTTTCCTGCAATACGCCAAGCGCATATTTGAACACATTGAAAAAAATGCATTATTTTTAATGTAAAAACATTTAATGCTACTTACCTACATGTATTTACAAAAGTTTGCAGTTTGATTTTTAATAGCCTGTAAGGATTAAATTGAACATTTAGTATACTGTTGAAAAAACGCATTTGAACTTTTATGGCTCACATTGTGCTGTGAGCGACGTAGTAAAGAATGTAAAAAGATGTCCAAAATCACTGTAAAATACAGTTACATTGTTTATTGATTAATAAATAAAAAATTTAGTTTTATATAATAAGTTAGCTCAGTTTACAAGAGTTTGGAAATATTTGCGAAAAGCTATCCATGCTTGTAGTACTTTCTTTACAATTTACACTATGAACTTTCACGTGGAAGTTTAGACGATTATAACTAACTTTTCACAGCGATGAGCAATATTGCAATTTTCCATAATTGATCATTTCCTTCAGCTTAATTTAGTAGTAGTACTTCCACGCAGCCACAATTCAATCACTTTAAAAGTATGATTTTTTCAATACCTTCCCGTACATTACAGCGCCTCATTCAATACGAAACTTTTCCTAGGTCCAAGAAATTCAGACATCCCCCTTGCTTGAGGAGGAGGTTTCCTCCAAACTGTCCGCATCCTCAAAAGCATAAAATGCTTCTTCCTCCAGCTTACTTGGATATTTAGTCTTATGGCCCTTCAGGTGATTTGCAAATAACTTCCTATTCCTAATAAAAAAAAACGTTATACGGAAAATGTGTGATATTCGCAAAAAAACTTACGAAGATTTAAAATCACACAAAGTACAATGCGAACATTTCTTCCGCCTCCTGTCTCGTTCATGCTTCCTAATTACATGAAGTTGTAAATTGTCGTTCTGCCGGGTTCGGTAACAACAAAGCTTACAGCTAATTGTATTTTCTGGGATATTGACGTCCGTTTTTCTTGAAATATGATTGTTCCACAAGGATTTATCGTCTGACTTAAACGGGCAGTTTTTACAGTCATACTGAAAGATGCAATATGAGGAAACAAGACTAACTAAGAAGTGTGGCTTACTTTAGTTGGCGTTTCATGCTTTCTTACATGGTCTTTATACGCGCCACTGTGCCGTGTTTTATACGGACACTCCGCACATTGAAACATTTTTATTTCACCTTCTGGTTTGTGCAGTTTCATATGAATCCTAGGAAAAACCTTCCAATGTGCTCATAGAATCAGCAACAAATTAAAAAAAATACCTTAAGGTGTAAACATTGGCCGACTGTTTCTGGCAAACTGGACAAGTAACAGGATCCGTGTTGATATGAGCAGTATCAATGTGCCGTTTAAGGCAAGATCTAAACTTGGATGTAAAATCGCAGTGATCACAATTAAATTGAGGAGCATCGTCGCAGTGCATTTCTTTTATGTGTCTTTTCAACCTAGCTGAAATCCAGTTGGAGGAGATTGTAAATTTCTTACAAGCTGCAAGTTATTAAACCATTACCATTTTCAAAAGTCTTAAATGGACACTCTGGGCACAGCTTATAGTCAATTTCAGCCTTGTTCGAATGCATTATTTTCTTATGTCGACTCATATTTCCAAAGTAGAGAGTCCCGTAATCACAATGTTCACATTGATATCTAAAATACATGGGGAAAACGTACAGAATATTTGGAGAAACACAGAATGTTTACTTTTTCTTTGCTTCTTTGGATTCATGCGTTTTCAAGTGCAAAGTCATGCCTCTGCGACAGATTTGCTTCTGGCACTTGGGGCATGGCATTGTACCCTGATGTCTTTTCATGTGATTGGGTAAAAACTGTTTATTTTTCGTTTCATATGGACATTCTGGACATTTGTACATAGGAACTTCGCCTGGCTTTCTACGAATAAATTACATTTAGCATGAAGACATCTTTCATTGAATTTAGCACATTAGAAGCTGGTGCCGACACAAAAGTGTATCGCTTATTTTAAATAGAAGTATAGTAAGATACTCTTCGTTCGGTCGTAGTAAAATATCTACATTTTTCGTTGTCTATTTATTGTGTGGTAATTTTCATTCATTAACTTGCTGGGATTTTGCGTACTTCATATCTTTCACTGCAACTTGCCTAATTACATTTTTTTAATATCTAGCAATGTGATTATAAGGTCCATTTAATACGTAAAATTACTTAACTACCACATTTTTAATCGCAGGTCTCACACGTCTGTTAAAAACACGTAGACACAGAGTGGATTTTCGTGATTAAGAATTATTATCTAGACCATTATTTCATTTTCTAATTGCTGCCTACTTTAATACAATTAAAATATTAAGTTTTTTATTAACTTGTTAAGAAAGAAATAGTCGTTTGCCTAAAAAAGATCGAGGTAAAACCTGAACTGTGTGCTAATGTGCTTGGTTGCAAAATGCTTGCCATCGTTCCCTTACCTATGGGTTAGTATGTGATTTTTAAGAGAAATTTTATGATAGGTACCAAAGTCGCATTCGGGACATTGGAATTTCTCGATTTTATCCTTGTTATGAATCTTGAGCAAATGATTGTTGTATGAAAGTTGATGCTTTGTCATAAAATTGCACAATCCACACTTAAAATGTTCTACTTCTTCTAATCTCCTAAAATTCATAGAGGTTTTATAACAGTTTGATGTATGCAAGTTGTCGTTTACCTGTGGGTTAACATATGCCGTTTAAGGCCCAGTTTATCTTTAGTCTCATATTCACATTCATCACAGTCATACATTCTGCACTCACTGGGATCTTTGTGCCTCAACAAATGTTTCGGCAGGTTTTCCTTGTGTTTGGTCTCAAAGTCACAATGTGCACATTTGTAAAATATACCCGAATGTACTTTTAAATGCCTTTGCAAAGAAGCTGGAATTGATTTCGCTCTGATACAATTAAACGATTTTTATATTTTCACAACTAGATGAATAATTGAAAGTAACTATTCAAACTCAGAGAAAAATATTGCATAGCTATTTTATTTTAGGTCATTTTTATTGTTTATTTAAATAAAATGCTTTTATTTGCTACATCAGGGAAAATAAGGAATTTTTAATTAACAAATTGTAAATCATTATGTTGTCACTATGTAAACTCTGAATTCATGATTTAACTAAAACAATGCAATGCTTACAATTTTTGTCGCTTTCAAATGGACACTGGGTACATTTAAACTGTGCAACTTGACTAGGCACAGGTCCATGAATATTAACATGTCTAATTAAATTGTATTTGAACTTGGTCCTGTAACTACAGAATGCACATGAAAAATACTTTCGCTCCCTGAAAGTTCTTTGAAAGTTCGGAGCTGAAAGATCCCTGAAAATTTTAACAAATAAACATACAACGATTCTTGATAGTCGATATGTTCGTTTCAAATTGTGAGACTGAGTGCAGTCGAAAAACAATGCTGTTAATTACTGTATGACTAATTTGAAATGTTATTTAATACATATATACATTTTGTAATCAGTAAATAATTTAAAACTTTGGGTTTAGATGTTTACAAACATAGAAATACAGATAAAACAAGGAGAAAGTATAACGGACATACTTCCCATTAAGTAGAACAGTTTAGCAAATAAGTGTGTATGGAAAAATTAATATTCTGATAAATGGATTTAGTAAGATTCGATACTTATTGATCGGCAGACATTGCACTTCATTCTTTCACCTATATGCTAGACGCACAAATTAGTATAAAGCAACAACATCAGATCCTGACCATTAAAATGAAACTTATTCCTACTTTCAAATGGGTGTGCTTATAAAGACAATATAATACTTCAATTTAATAGTGATTAACAACAAACAATTCATAAATAGGTGGTCTGGGGATCAAAACTTCCATTTAAGCATGCTGAATAAAGTATCAATAATCAATAACGATGTCATAACTCCAGTTCAGTCTGCAAACTACTTACCCCTGAAAATTACTTAATAAAGAGTGCTCCAGGACTTCGATTTTACATTCGGTATGTTCAACAAATCCATTGCATTCCGCAATCTGAGCTTGGGATTCATTTTTAAAATCAAAGTTTCCATGCTCTTGGGAGACTAGAATATTTTGATCACAATGGGAGAGAGAGACCCCCAGATTATTTTGAATCCACAACTCTTCCAGGCTACTTGGCTCTTGTTTAATAACATTCATTTTAAAGTTATTATTACATTAACATTTCCTCCCGGTGGAAGTTCCTTTCAAGTTCATATTCAAGCCTGCCCTTAATGCAGCTAAATGGCCCTACCTGCACTTAATAAAATTGATTGTTGTTGAACAATACATTGCCTCCGAGTACCACGAATCTACTGTATTTTTGATAATAGCTTATCTAAAGCAACAATCGAATTTATAAACATTAAAGTTAAAGGTAAACAATAGCACTGACATTAAACAGCTGCTTTCAAAGGCGATCAAGCATATGCTCTATAAAACGAGCATATGCGGCAACAAGGCACTAGGCTTAAAAGTACACAGATTTAAATTAATCCCAGGTTACTGTGTGAAATTACTTGAGTACTTTTGAAGCTGCAGGTGGAAAATGTCATGAGAATTTTTTTCAAAATTGCAAATACTCAATATTAACGGCACATTTCTATATTGTTGAAGATTGTTCGCTAAACAGAGGATACGCATCCAGTTACGTCACTGTAATGTGCAAAGCAAAGTGCAAGGTGCAAATGTCAAATGAACGATAAAAAATAATCACTATTCAATTTCGTAATCGGTAGGTTCCAAAACGTTGAGATTTTATCAAAAGCTGAAGAGGTTTTTATGTGAATATGTTATCGCTGTGTAAACAGAGCTTCTCCCAATCTCTGCAAAGGTCAGTACTGATTGACATACTTTAAACGCTTTATCTGCACCAAATAAATACATTTATTATCGGAAACAGCCCCTTTGACCTTTGATAATGCACCGAAACTCCTATTGAGTGCATTAGATGAATGTAGTCAAGCCACAGGAGTGGTAGAGTCTTTCACCACTCTTCCCGTCTTTGACCTGTTATTGAGAACAGTGGAAATTTCCATCAGTGCGAAAAATCAATAAGGAGCTATTTCAGACCTTATCCTACTTCATGTCTTGTAACTCATGACTTTCCTGCCTGCAAATTAATTTAAAACCCCAGTTTTATCCCATAGCAATATTTGCTAATTCACCAAAATTAGGGATAGGCTTCAATTAACAGTAATAATGGAAAATTCCCCTAGTCTAAAACAAATCACTTTTACTTTACTGGAGGCCTGTAAGGTGTCTTTGAGCGCCTTAAATATGCGACTTGCGTTAGTTATTGAAATGCATTACATATTGTCTATAATTCATGCTCAGGAGTTCAACCGCAAACACCAATGTTTTGATGGCTCAAGGTTTCCATTTTATTGGCTTGAGCTATTATAATATAAATTCTACAGGGAGTGGTGATGATGGTGATCAAGATTTTTCCTTGCTTGTATTAACAGATTAAAAATTGTTCAATTTTATATCGCATTTTATTTTTATACACCTACTATATGTAGCGATTTGTTGCCATCAAAAACACATCATTAGATAACAGGTATTTTTCAGTAATCACCAAAACATTTAGAATTTATTAAGCAGTCTAGATAAAAAATAAAATCAGCCTCACACATTCAAGGCGTTTGATTGATTTTAAATCCAATACTATTTTATTCAGCATCTGCTATTGAAAAAATCAATTAATAACGGAGAACAAGTAACAGTTTATGTGGGTTGAAGCTGTTATTGCCAGTGGATTTTTTACTCATTCAAGGACAATTTATTTTTAAAACCACTGTGAAGTGCATACAATTTATTTATAGCACTATATCTAGGGAACTGCAAGTGGCACAGCTGGACCAAATAATTAAGCTACATTGTTGCGTTTTGCCAGCGCAATTGCAAAAAACTTACGCTTGTTTAGCATGCAGCTGAATTCAAAATGTTTTCAATTGGTATTAGAATGCCTGCGTTAGTGATCATTTAAAATGAGAAAAAAAATGTTTTTGTTAACTATTGAGTTCAGAGTTCCAGCTTGAAAGTTTCAAATTCATGTTAAATTAAATATGTATATGGTCCAAACATTTTTAGACGATTTCTAATATAAATGTTAACATATTGTAGTGAACTGTTTTGAGTTCTAATTGAAAAAATATGCCAAGGAAAGTGATAAATAATCCCATTTTAGTGTGATTTTAGACACTTGACTCTTAGTTTAGAAAAAACTGGATTGGTAATATTGACAGAAATTATGTGTTATTAGGCAGATAAATTTGACTAACTGAAATCTCGAAACCCAAGAGATAATCCATAATGCGATAAATAATTAAACAATTTATCATTTGCCGAGTTAAAAAAGAGGTTTAGTTTTTTCTCCATATTCGTCTCAGATTCGATAAAATCAGAGATCAAAACGTTTCGAATAAAAAATTATTTTAATTGTGTATTTCTTAATCTACCAGCAACGCACTGGAATCAAAAATTAGGCAGGAAATGAGTACATCAAATGTAGATTCTCATAAACATTTTGAAAATCCATTAACAATCTATATTTATGTTGCAAAATTAAGCTAAAAGTCGTAAAAACTTCAGAAGTAAAAAAAAACTAAACAATTTGCAACTTCAACACCCAGATCGGACCCAAAGCGTTTGCAGACACATGTTTATTATATGAATTTTTAATAATGAAATAAGCAAGCAAAGTAGTGTCGTTTCTACATAAATATTGCATAGAGTGTAATTTATTGAATTACAGTAATTATTCCCCCAAGGGTTATGATTTAGAGAATCGGACAGATAAAGAATTTAAATTTTATTTTAGAACATTATGTAGCGAGCAAAAAGTTCCTCTCGTGTATCTTAATTATTAATATTTTTCTTTCAAAAACACCTTTTTTAGATCACATTTATCAACGAGAGATAGAAATGTTAGAGAAAGCAAGAAATAAAATTGTTTATGCTTCATATGTGTAAAGAAATTTAATTTTTGCCGTGACCTATTATTATTATTGCATTAAATAATTAGATTAAATTAAATAAAATTAATTAAATTGTTTTTATTCTACAAAATGCTATCCTTTCATTAAAGAAAATCTGCTTACTTTTCCAATAAGGTAATATTTTTTTTCAATTGGCGTGTATGTGAAGTGAAGGAACGCCATATTTACAAGCTAATTCATAAAAGAATAAATAAGATAATTTCAAACATGTTTTGAGAGCAAACTGAATTTTATCTACAACAGAAAGATCAACAAATGAAAAACATAAAGCAAACATTTTTACATAGAAAGAATATTGAAACGTTTGTCCAAGTAGGTAAGGTACAGTTAAGGCATCTTTTCTATTGTTAATTTACTTTACACAATTATTAAAGTCGAAAATCTGGATCCGAGATTTTTTTGCGGTTGAAGTAAATAAGTTGTTTTTTTTATTTTACTTAAAAATGTTGCAAAATTGATAATGCCTCATAAAAACATTTCTGGAAAAAAGTCTGTAAAATGGGAGTGAAAGACTTTGATTTGAAATGGAGATCAAAATGCAGAAGGCAAAGAAGTTTATAGGAATTGAAAATTAAGACGAAAAAAATTATTTATGGATTTAAAAAAATGTTCATAAGTAAGCCGATAAATGATGATTTTTGTGTGTCCATCATTCTAAAAGGAAAAATGTATTTTTTAACAATATTTTTAATTCACACTTTACTTCTCATTCTACTACTGTTTCAAGGCAAATAAAAATCGAGTGATAACAAATCTATCAATAGAAAAACATTGAAATTATGCGATCGTTTGTTGAAAAAACATGAAATGAAATCATGAGATTTAAATAAAATTTGATTTTTTCAACAGCAACAAAATTAAACTGAATTTCATAGATACTCAATATCGTCGGAATCACCAGAACTTTTTGAATTAATTGCTATTTGCCTGTTTTTAACCGACTTCCAGTTTCCAAGAAGCCCCTGCATTTTGGTACACTCTGTGCAAGCAAAAACTTTTACATTTTTACACCATAGAAGTAAAATTTGATCTGGCAAATGAATGTGACTTTGATAAAAACACACATTTCAGACTATTTGGCGAAACTTCGATGAGTAATATTATGAAATGTGGGTTCCAAACGCTTCAAAAAATATGCTGCAAACACTATTGTTTCTATATGAGCTTTACTAATCTTAGCCCCGATAAAAATTGAAAAATATTGCTAAAAAATGTAAACTTTCATTTTTTATACGCAGAAATATTGACTTGTTTCTCATTTAAAAGTGTCTTTGCAAAACATCTCCACCAACTAACATTTTAGAACGGCGATAAGATGCTTAGGCTCTGTCGTGCCTGAAGTCCGAGTCAACGATTTTGGCGTGAAAAATGAGCCTGTTTTGGAATATCTAAAAGGGTCTCCCGAGCGAGCGGCTATAGAAAAAGCGCTCAGTGAAGTTGCCAATAAAACCGAAGATGTTCCAATTGTTATTGGAGACAAAGAGTTCAAAACAGATGACGTCCGCTATCAGGTAAAATGACGCAAAAAGTTCCTGATGGGTCTAATAACGGTATATAATTGGCGCAGGTAATGCCGCACAATCACAAGAAAAAAATTGCGAAATTCTACTATGCCGATGCGAAATTGATTAATAAAGCCATTGAGGTGGCCACCGAAACACAAAAGAAATGGGACAAAACTCCAATTTCTGAAAGGTATTTTTCTACCCAAACTCTAGATGATTTAACATAATTGACGTGCTTGAAAGGTTTAAGATCTGGGAAAAGGCGGCTGATTTAATGGCTGGAAAATACAGAGCCAAACTGAATGCTGCTACAATGTTAGGACAGGCAAAGACTGTCATCCAAGCTGAAATTGACTCTGCTGCTGAACTAATCGATTTCTTTAGGTAGAAGCAAAACCATGAAAACAAAATAATTTTTAATATCGAAAAAATTCGTAGATTAAATGCGTTTTTCCTGAAAGAAGCTCTTAAATATCAACCAATTTCCGAAAATCCCAAAGAAACGAAAAACTCGATGAGATACCGAGGCATTGACGGTTTTATTGCAGCGGTTTCGCCCTTTAATTTCACTGCCATTGGAGGAAACCTGGCTTACACGCCAGCATTAATGGTGAGTATATCCAGTTTTTATCGCTAGATAACATTTCACAGGTTTTGATCATTGTTTGCTTTCAATTAATATACAATTCATCTAGATTTATTGTAGGGAAACGCCGTTTTGTGGAAACCGAGCGACACTGCTCTTCTGTCCAACTGGGTGAATTTCAACATCTGCTTGGAGGCTGGTGTTCCTCCAGGTGTCGTTAATTTCGTTCCTTCAGATGGCCCGGTATTTGGCGATACTATCACTGCATCACCTAATTTAGCTGGAATTAACTTTACAGGAAGTGTGCCGTAAGTAGAAGGATTTCTTGCGGGGCAAATGGATCTGTTTACAATGCCATGTTTTTTAGAACTTTCTCTCGACTGTGGAAACAAGTGGGCCAAAACATTGCCAATTACAAAAACTTCCCGAGACTGATCGGTGAATGCGGAGGCAAGAATTACCATTTTGTTCATCCCAGCGCCAATGTGGAATCAGTCGTGAATGGCACTATTAGAAGTGCTTTCGAGTTCTGTGGCCAAAAATGCAGCGCTTGCAGCAGGATGTATGTTCCTGAATCTTTGTGGTCGAAGGTAAATTTTATTTGGCTTATTCGCTTGTATTGCTGAATACCATATTCCGAAAAAAATACCATTTTTTAATTTTAGATCAAGGGCCCACTATTGGCCAAGCGCGCTGAACTGAAAATTGGCGACCCAACTGACTACAACAGTTTCACCTCCGCTGTGATAGACGACAAAGCATTTAAACGAATTTCTGGCTATATAGAGCATGCCAAGAAGTCTAGCAACTTGGAAATTATTGGAGGAGGCAAATGCGACGACAGGTAAATCATAATTGGAGCAAAGTGAAAGTTTTTCGGGCTTTTTAGGCCGTGAAAATATTTTCTTCCTGATGTTTTGCAAGAACGAGTGGCTCGCATCTTTAGATGCGGTTGCTGCGCAGAGCAAACCGTCTCTGAAGATTGCAAAACGCCAGGAAGAAATTATTTTCCACGACCTACGCCTTAGAAACTTACTAGTTTCAAGCAAATATCGCGAAAGTCATGTCATTAATTATTCTATTAAATATTTCCCTTCTTGCATTAATCAGCACCGGATATTTCATCGAACCAACGATTGTTCAAGCCAAAGATCCTAAAGATAAAATCATGACTGAAGAAATCTTCGGCCCCGTTTTGAGTATTTATGTTTACCCGGATAATAAAGTACAGGAAACGTTGAATTTGGTTGGAAGCTCGACGCAATTTGCGTTAACTGGTGCAGTTTTTGCTCAAGATGAGTAAGTATTAAATAAATACTATCAGTGTTACTTCGCATACGAATTGACCAAGTTTTCAACTATGCAACTAAGAACAAAGGAGGTAACTTTTTTATCTATGTTTAGAGCATTCCTTAAAAGTGCTATAGAAGATCTGAAGATGACCGCTGGAAATTTCTATATCAATGATAAATCTACTGGCAGCGTTGTTGGCCAGCAGCCTTTCGGAGGAGCAAGATTATCAGGTAAAACAAAATACAAATCTATTAAGCAAACCTGATATCAAAACGCACTCAAAGGCTTTTGTATTTTTTCCTTGTAAGGGGTCTTGCACTGGAATGTTTAGTTAATTTTTTGGCTTACTTCTAAATAACATACAAAGTGAAGCCGGAAAAAAAATTGTTAGAAAGAGTAGCAAAAGCGGCAATATTTTAAGAGGCAAAAATTCCGTTTTAATTCTTGGTGCTTTCCTCAAGATTGCTCCTGTAAGTCAGCACAACAAATAAAAGTCTCTCAAAATGATTTCGAATAAAATAAATTAAATGTATAAAATAATCAATAAAAAGAACTGACTACATTAATAAATTGGTTTGTTTTAGGAACAAATGACAAAGCTGGAGGCCCGTATTATGCTCTTAGATGGGGCAATCCTCAAGCTATTAAGGAAACGTTCGTTCCCTTAACGCAAATCGACTATCCCTACATGAAACAATAATTTATCAGAGTGAGTACTCCCGTTTTATTCAGTAGGTAATTGTCATCAATTTAAAATAAGTTTTGTGATAGACTGTCAGTTAACTGTTGTAGGAGAAAGTTAACTAGAAATTGGTCTAATATTGCTTTAATAATTAATGCCGTATTATTAATTAGATATACTTGAATGATTTCAATGAAAGTATTATTGATTTTTTTCTGGCCTTTTTCATGCTATGCGATATCAGACAGACCAGTTGAAGTAGACAGATGCATGTTCATGTACATCCAAAAAGCATTATTCCCAGTAATTAATTTTGTACAGTTGGTATCTCAAATAATAGCGATTTAAAATAAAATGTAATGACAATATTAATATTACACAATTTGTTGTATATTGGAAAACGTACTTCGGATTAACTTTTACTATAGAGAAAACTTTTCAACGACTCCTCTTAATCGCGTGAATTAGTCAATTCAGTAAATATGAATTCGAGGTAATGTTTCTAAATTAGATACTTGATATCATATTAATGTAAGTAATGTAGTAAACATAGCTCTCATTATTTATTGATTATGGTTCTTGTTTTCCGATGTGCTAATCTTTTTAGTCAAAATACTTTGCCTAGTTACATAAAATATCTGCCGGATGAAACCGAGTTTAAAAACACACAGAGTTATAAATTATTGAAAGATATTGTTAATTTTATTTAAGATTTAACTGTACCTATTTACGTATATTTATTTATTTTGTCTAGGGTTTCCCCGTCACTTTAAAATAAGTATTATGTAAAATCTATAGCAATAAAATTGCTTTGTTGTTATCGACTTGTTTTATTCGGCTTATTAAATAAATATCGTTGTATTATTTAAGCTTCAACAGTCCTAAAACCTAACTTCCTCCAGTTACTTGTGCTACACGATTTAATTCAGTAAAGTAATCCCAAAAAACGTTTAATAACAAAATCACGCAGTTTGGGGAATTAAGTAAAGATTAAAAAAAAACGCTCTGTTAATTTTGTGAATGGTTTAACCAGTATTAACTGAAATAAATTAATATACAAAATATTTTATTCAGATAATCACTTAAAACTACACTTTTAACTACATAACTGTTTAACTTATTAGAAATTGGCACTTGATAAATTGCCAAAGGCATCAAATCTTTTGGATTATAAAACAGATAGTCGAAATGTTACATAATATATTAACACCGGAATGTTTCCTTCGCATACGTACAACCGTTTGGGTTCAATACTTAATTTTATCACCAACGAGCCTTAAAATATTATCTGTTTGTCAACTGTTGTCAAGTGAAAGTATTGAAACTAGTTTTAAAGGGCAATCGGATTTTAGTTGTTTTTAATGGCAAAGCTGTTTGAGTAAATAACGAAAGGTACAAAGCCTCTCTTTGCATATGAATTACTGCAATTTCTGTGTTTTGCAGTAGATGCCGTATCGTTAAACATACTCCAAATGATCATAATTCTAAGCTCCAATCCTTCGTCGTT
Organism: Dendroctonus ponderosae; assembly: GCF_020466585.1. Lineage (NCBI taxonomy): Eukaryota > Metazoa > Arthropoda > Insecta > Coleoptera > Curculionidae > Dendroctonus > Dendroctonus ponderosae. Next base: position 7,060,062 of record NW_026018611.1, read on the forward strand.
CGTCTTAAACCATACAGTTGAACAATCGGTTTTTTTCTTACCGTCTCTAAACCCCCAATTCAGTCAGGCATCTCAATGCTAATGATCGGTAGAACTGGTTTCATGAGATCAGCTTTTTTTATATGTGCATCGTATTTGTCCATTTGCTGTTCCAGTTCGACCCCATTTGTTCTTCTGTCTGGTTGATACGCTATATTGCCGTACTCCTGCAGTAAGGGACAGGCCCCCAGTAGGAACGAGCAGAAGTCTTTTCTTAATCCAAACCACCCTGAAATGTAACAATATAAAACATATTTGGATTAAGTTTTATTAATACCTACATTTATTTGCTCCTTTGGCACTGAAGGACATCAAAATTAACGTTACAAATGATACGAAAAGTGGACTAACTACCGCTATGAAAGACATTCTAATGTCTTCATCTAATTTATTAGCTAGTAATACCTGAAATATTACGGATTTTAGATTCGGCTGCTTTGGAAATGTATTTTACTTACTTGAAATATTAAAACAGGAATTACTAAAAATGTATAACCTAAGGCCGATTGGAAGCTGCTCCTTCTTTGTTGGGCGTTTACCTCTGGCGTTCTTAGCAATATTGCTGCGAATATTATAGTATACAAAACACCGACCTGGAATTAAAGAGTGATTTTAACTAGAGGAGTTTGGTTTGAAGGCATTGGACTTACAAGTGATAGGCACATGACTATCCATAATGGCACAAAAACTACCTCCCATGACCATGCGATGAAACCATCTAGTCTTAAAGCTAGGAATATAAATTGCAGAACATTAACAGCGCAGAAAAGTTCCAGCTGCAAATGAATTTAGTTGCTTTTATATGCCAAATTCTTATTTTTCGCTATTACCTCGAAGCTTCTTTCATGCTTAACGGCCCATATGCAAACTGCTATGCTCACGATGCTGATGAAAATGAGAGGTATAAATACCAGGATCCACAAGTGCCTGGAAGACTCTAATTTATCACAAACCAGCAACTCAAACATGAGCAAAATAAGGTGCAATGCCAGTGAAATTAACATTGATTTATAGTGAATGTAGGCTTCGCCTTCCAGCCTGCAAATTTGATGGTATTGAACAATTCAAGCTAATTATTGGGAAACGTACCTGAAATGTGGATATCTCCACCAAACATAACTCCCAACTGTTGCACCGGAAATTACCAATGCTTTCCAAACCCATATTGGCGAGAACACTGTCCAGTAGGACCAATTTGTAGAATTATCCAATCGTAAGGCGAAAAAAATGGTAAAAGTCAATAGACATGAGTGTACTATGAATTTGCTGCAATAGAATTAAAGGAGTCTTAACAATGGGGCCCATTATATAAATGAAGACTGGCACTGGCAGAAAAACGCAGATAATGTAAACTGCTTAATAACCCGTGGAATTAATAAAGAAAATACAATGTCAGAGTTGCAGGCAAATGGGGGTAAAAGTGCACCAACATACCTAGGATTGAAGTCTTGGAAAAGCGTTTGCAAATTCATCTTCGCTACATGAAAATGTATGATTTATAGTCCATTTTTCGAAAAAACCTTTACAATTCTCAAAACTCTGCTAATGTTTTGTTTTGATTTTCTAAAAAAGTGTCAAAGTGACAAGAGGCAATCAAATTTAAGCGAGTGATTAAACGTTGCCAAGAGAGCCTCAAAAAACAAATACTTCAAGAATAGTGTTCTATTCTTAAAAATAAATTAATGTTGAAAATTGTTTAGTACTGAAATAGGCTTAAATACAGTCAGTAAACATTTTCGTGTGTTCCAGTTCTTCATTTTTTATAAATGAATTATATTTAATTTCGGTTTTCTAGTAGCCAGCTTTAAAAAAAGATATTGTCATTGATTAATCGGCAACATACTGAACCTTCTCGAATAAAATTCAGTGTGTGCAAAAGAGAAAACGAATGATCGCTCTTAAGATGCTTTTTCAGACGAATGCCGTCAGATTGTGAGGTTAAACCCGCATGAAATTGTCAATTTTAATCTTAAACATAATAAAGAAAGTTGTTTACGTGGAATTGAATTTGTTAATAACATTAAACTATATAAACATAAGTCGCAAATTAAATTACTAGCTTACCGTGAACGATAATGTGACTTGCTCGATACAGATTTATTTAAGAATTAAGTGCAAACATGGAGGAGGTTCCCATTTTAATACTGTTGGCCCTTGTAATGCTTATTGGTTCCTATTTGTGCGGTTCTATTCCACTGTTTTTTAGCTTATCTGAGGTAAGTTGGGCATGTTATTCACGTGTCAACTGTACATAGGTATAAGAAGTTTGGAATTTTGCTTCCTTACGGTCATTTTGAACGGATTTTGTAGATTAAGATGTTTTATTTATGGTACCAATAAATTAATAAGCGATGGTAGTGGTAGTACACTTTTGTTATTGTTTATTTCTGCTTAGAATCAGTCCAATCACTAAATCCCTAAATTTCTGGCGTATGTTTATTAAACGCCCTGTATATTACAATTAAAAATTGAAAAATAATCAATTAGGGAAGCTCAAATTTTCTTTTCAAATTTTAGATTCAATATTCCTTTTAAATTATCTGAAGTCTTTTATATACAGTGTTCTTAATTTTGCTCTCTATAAGCTAACACTTTTTATTTTTGAATTCTACATTAAATTTGCAATCATTTGATACCACAGAGTGGACGGTTTTTTTTTGGAAAAGTATCCCCATACGATGGGTAAATTAATTTCTGATAAACGGTAACAGTTACCATCCTACTTCCTTATTCGGCATTTAGAGGAAGAAATTGGCTTTTCCTTTTTTGCTTCAACGTTTTAACAACTGCTCAGGTGTATTTTATTCAAATTATCAAAGTTTAGATATTTTAAGAGCGCAGAAGAATGTTCTTCACGCACGCATACGCTTTCTACTGGAAAATGCAGCGTCTTCACCGTTTTCTAAAGCAATTGTCTTGATCTCAAATCTATAAATCAAACATTAGGAAAAATGTTTTATATTTCTTATTTGTCTTAGTTTTTTTATTTAATTTCCAGTAATTCCAATTTGCTTTATTGTGCCCTGATGGCAAGTTATGATTAACTGCTAATTTTGCATTGCATATTATTTATTATTGATTAAAGGGGTTTTACTGTACTTTCTTTATCATACGTAAAATTTTCTTTCCTTAATATTAACTGTTTTATTTATTGGTCTTAAGGTTTCTTGGCAAACTGTGTTACCGAACTGATGGCTGTTAAACATGGACTTGAAATTTAAAATCAGAGAAATTTCCTATTCAAAAGTAAAAGTATCGCAACAAACCCGAAACTTGAATATACCTGCCTTAATCAGCATTTAATTATGGGCATTTATCAACTTAGTTTACTGTTGAAAAGTGCCGAGTTCGTATAAAACAAACGCACTCGTTGTTTATATATTTGGTAATTGAACAACATGAAGAATAGTTAGTCAACCGTGATCGTAATCAGTGCATATGTGGTTTATGTGACCTACAATATGTTTGACCTTTTGTTCCTACCCCGTATAATTGTTTGGGCCCTTGCTATGTTTTTAGGGGCCCTGTTTTCTGGATATGTTCCGATTATTTACAATCTATCTGAGGTGATTTCTTAGAATCTTTAGTATAAGTTTTAACAGGCAAACCTACTGATGTTTGCAATTTTAGGATAAACTGAAGAAAATTAGTGTATTCGGCGCCGGACTGTTAGTGGGAACCGCTTTAGCCGTAATCATCCCTGAAGGTATGTGCCAATACGTTTCACATAACTAGAATTCAATGATTTTCAATGTTCAGGTATCAGGTCTATGGTATCAGAAAATCACACTCATAACTCAGCTCAGCAGCCAGTGGACTCAACAGTTAGTCAAGAGTCTAGTGATCCTTTGTCTGTGATAGGAATTAGTTTAGTTAGTGGATTTATTTTCATGTTAGTAGTTGACCAAGTAAGTGCGAACACTTTCACTCACATTCTATATTTATTAAATTTACGATTGGTTTTTAAGGTTTCTCAAAAAAGAAATGAAAATCTTAATCCTTCGGAGCGAAATATAACTGCAACTGTTGGTTTGGTTGTGCATGCTGCTGCAGATGGAGTTGCTTTAGGTGAGTGAAGGCTTAACAAGTAACAATGCAAAGTTACTAACCAGTGGGGTTTAATTTTACTATCATTAGATATGTAACAATTTGAGTCATGGTTTTGTATTGTTCCGTTAAAACACCGATATAGGCGATACAAAAGTACCTATAATTAGTAAGTAATATTTCAATGACCCATGGGTTAAAATGTAAGAAAACCTAGGAAATATTTGAGTATTAAGTAACCGCAATAGATTTGCTCAATAGCAGTATAAATTCTGTTTATTAACCGTAAAAATGCCATAATGTAATTCCATTGTTATGTCGGTTTTCCGGTGCGAGGATCAACAGTTTTGACCGATTTCAGCCTAGCGCACTTCGTTGATTCATTTTCAGTTGGATCAACATTGCATCGAAATGCTTACAACATGAAACGTTGTTTTTCATTACGTAATGTTGCAAGAATGGATTCTAGTTTCGAGTTCGGAGAGAATTAATCCGAAACAAGTCGTTTTGCTGATCTCGCATCTATTGCCACTTGTAATGGCTTTGATTTGTCTTAAACCCAATTACTCCAAATATTTTGATTAATTAATTGGACTTTTGGTTCAGTTAATTTCCATTTATTCAAAATTTTGATTTTTTTATTCTTAGGTGCTGCAGCCACGACTAGTCATGCTGATGTGGAAATCATTGTATTTCTTGCAATAATGTTGCACAAAGCTCCTGCAGCGTTTGGTCTGGTTACATTTTTACTTCATGAAGGCATAGAAAGGTAAACGTCTTCATCTCATATTGATTTATTTTTCACCTATAGAGTGTAGCAGTAGTGCGCAAAAAATAAGCGTTATTTTTGTGCACCACTTTTCCTACCTGGAAAATACAGTTTGTTAAAATGGGAAATTATTTAAAAATTTGATGATACAACAATGATATTAAACTTTGCCTATTCTCGAGAACTTTTTGACCGACCGCGCTCGTTTTCCTACCAGTGGATAGACCATTAAAAGCTCATGTATCAAGTAAAACATTACTGTTCTTACTGAAAGGCAGTTTGAAGACTAAAAACGAAATATTAATCCATTTTACGTGTTGCGCGGCTTTGGCCAGACGATCTCTTTTTGGTCATACCATTCAAGCGACAGCGATAGTTTTGCAAAGAAAAACCAAAACTTCAAAATTACCTTTTTAGGTACAAGATTTGCTATCGACTATCGCTTCAATCATGCGCTACATTTTTGCTCATATCCCAGGAACCAATTGAACTCACGCGCTCATTTCTCCACCACTCCGTCGAGAATTAAACAACAGACATCATGTTTAGAAATAACAAATCTAAAAATGACCCCGTATTTTTTTTAATTTTAAGGAAGAGAATCAGAAAGCACTTGTTGATATTCTCATTGTCGGCCCCCGTGCTGACGCTCCTGACATATTTCGGAATCGGTCAGGAACAGAAAGAAACACTCAGCTCCTTCAATGCTACAGGTATTGCTGAAAGTCAGTGAATTATACGGGCAATAATCGACATTTTTAGGTATTGCAATGTTGTTTTCCGCTGGTACATTCCTGTACGTGGCCACAGTTCACGTACTGGCTGATCTGACTCAACCCAGTCATCAAAGCCAATACTCTAAAGTTCCCCAGAATCTGGAATCTGGCAAGATTCAGACACATTCCTCAGCTCTTGGCATGCAGGAGTTGATATTTTTGGTTGTGGGTTGCGTGTGTCCTTTGTTTTTATCGATGGGTCATCATCATTAATGCTAATACAAGTAAGTCTTTTAATTGAAAACACAATTGGATGCAAGGATAGATTTTTTTCAAAGATTTCGGTCTCCAGTTTATGTGTAATAGAGGTATCTTAGATAAATCTATTTCGTCGGACTTTAGAATAAGTAATTGGGTAAGTATTAAGTAATGAAGAATGCAGCCTGTTTATTGTATAATTTCGATCAATTTGCATCAATTGCATGGACAATTATAACTGGTGTTCACAATATTTTGTGAACGTCCCAGGTGCCAACATTTCTAATCTCATAAACATATTTTTATAATTTATAGGTATACAAAATGTTTGAATACAATGATTGTTGAGACTTGGTAATATTTCTTTATCAAAATGTAAAAGCCAGTTTGTAATCAGTTTTTTTTATTGAAAATAATCAGTATCTAACAATAAAAGATAACAACGTGTACTGTGTAACAGCCTTTTAGAAGGGAAGATTTTTTCAATAAATACTAGACGAAACTTGATCTAAACCCATAAAGGAAACATTTCTTTTTTACAAAACCTAATTATAATTATAAAATAAACATTTGTAAAATGTTATTTTATAAAAATGCAATATGGTCCACAACCACCGAAAATTCACTTTATTACGCTTGGAGATTCTCACATTTCTAATCAAAGATTCCATAAAGAAAATGTACAAACATTTTTGAGTGGACTGTGGATACAAAAATATATCACTTCTCATGTTACATCATAAGGACGTTAATGAGAGTTATTTGCATTGCGATTGCAATTGCAAACACTAAACCTGCTATTAAACTTTGATATTTCAGTCTGTTATTTTTCACGTGAAAATCAATATTCCATCGAACTGGTGGGTGTTGATTTCAATGCAGCTAGTAGAGAGACTAATTTATCTTGACTTGTTGCAGCCGTGAACTGCTGATCGCTTATATAAATAATCATTTAGATGTTTAGCAGTATTTGGAAAATAAAAATTAACTAATTCTACCTTGTCATGTTTTGGTTGGGATGGTCATTAGTCGATATTCTCTAGCGAACCAAGTTGTGAAAGCTTTCGGATTACTTCAGCTTTTTGGTTGTCATTTAATTTTTCTATTATCACTTCGACGGCATCAAGAGTCATGTCCGGACATTCCTGCAAAGACAGCACTTAGAATTTATGTAAGAAACATCCTACCCTGATGTAATAACAAAATTTTTATTCTCAGTTTAATTTATCGGGTTGTTTAATTAATATAAAAAATAGGAAAGTACGGAAAATTAACGACATTATATAATGTTGTTAACCCACCTCTATTAGTTCCTTGATTTGATTTAGACCAGCGTCTTTTTTTACTGCGTGGATATTATGATTAATAATAGACTTGTGCTGCGGCTTGCTTAATTGATCTTCTAACCAATGCACTACAACTTCGTTCTTGTCCCATTTGTAGCCCTGGAAAAGTGTGTAAGTTTAAGTTAACAAACTAACGCATGTTTTTATATAAATGAACACACCTCTGTTGATCCATTATCTTCCACAAACCACCTTCTTAGCATTGATTCGCCCTGTCCCACACCAATTTCGGGTTGTGCTTCTAAAAGCGCTTTTATAACGCTGTCTTGTAATAGTAATCGGCGCAACCTCCAAAAGAAATGATGCCTAGCTCCCTTCCATGCTATGATGTCCTATAAAAATCACTCGTGTGTAGTCTCGTGTAATCGCAAACTTTTAATGTGTATATCTTACGGATATCGCTCCTTTCTCAAGCATTCGCTCGGGAGTATCGTGCAAATCTGCAAAATGAATTGAAACCTGATGATACATGGGACAGAGCACGATTTCTCTATCCTTAATTTGTGTTTCTAACTCCTGTAATTCTTTGGGTTTTTCCCTTTCGGGGACTGGTTGGACTGGCGTTATGCTAGATGATCTGAAAAAAATGCAATTGCATAGAATCTAACGGCCAATTACACAAGGTAAACATTTGCCACCTTTCTCGAACAGGTTGGGTAGCCTGGAAGGCTTTTAATTTTTCATCAAGATCCTTCAATACGGGGTCCAAACGATGCATTGTTTTCAGCAAATCTCTCTTCTTATATTTCACTTCGACTATCCCTTCTGGCTCCAAAACACCACCTCTTGCAGTTGGATCGGAATACATTTCCATATATCTGAAATAGAGTTCATTAGCTTCGTATTATGGGCGAATACTGAATTCGACATCGTTTTATCCCATTTAGAAAATTGTTCCAAATAACATGATTTGTTTGCGTAAACAGTAACTAGATACAATTTGATAAAAATTACGATACCAAAAAAATAATATGAATATTTTAAGAAAATTCGTCGGTCGATTAGCAATGGGATCTTCTACATGGAAAATTAATTTAAAATCACGTAGTTATTAAAAATAGTAAATTACTGCCGCAACATCGGAAACTATTGAAAGGAAAAACCGAAAATTTAAATATTTTCGGATGGATTTCGGAACTGAAAATTCGTCGGTCGTTTAGCAATAAGATCTTCTACATGGAAAATTGATGTAGAATCACGTAGTTATAAAAAATAGCAAATTATTCGAATCGGAAAAAAAATAGACGCAAAATCGACAAAAAAGCCACTTAAACAACGAAAAAGATGTGTCACAGCTAGAGAGATGTGGTACAATTTTACTGATATTAAGTTCTCAAAATCTATTCTAAAAAAGCAAAATTGAATACGATTATCTATCTTGTGAAGAACTTCAAAAGGGAAAACATTTACTCAATAAAAAAGCAAGGGAAAGTGTTAAACTCTGTTTCTACTAAGATCAGCATCGGGTATTTTTGATACTTACCTAGAATTAATAGTGGGATCAACTACAGCCCATGCTCCACCTCTTAACTCGGCGCTTGGAGGAAGATACACTATCACAGGCTGTTTGTACTGCCTCAACCCATCGACAATGTAGGCTCCAAACTTCAGAATTTCTTCATACATGTCTGTAATTTTAATTAAATAAATAATCAATGCCGCTTAAATTATGCGAGTCTATACCTTTCATTCCTCCACTAAATCCTCGCCAGTTAGCAAAAATGAAAAGCGGCAGATCTTCTTTGGAAAAGTCTTGAATCACTTGAGCAGTCTTATATGCGGAATCCGGAAACCAAACTAGAAAGTAAAATAAAATACGATTGACACGGGAACTAGAAATATACGCTTAAAGAAAACATTACCTTGGCCTGCCTGTGAAACTGTTTTTGCTTCAGAATCCAAATTAGCAGGGTCGGCTGGCAGATTGAGTTCAACGGTTCGGGTCTCCACAGCTATAACTCCTACAGGTATGCCGCCTAGTTTGGCACGCCCTGTAACTACAGTCTGTGCCCACGGGCGCATTATTTCACTCCATGATCCGCGATCAAAGAAACCCGATTCCCACAAACCAGGCTCATTGGGAGATTCCCTTCCTTCTAACATCCATCTAAGGATTGTAACGAATTTAGTCAACTTTCTATCGGGTTTACTTGTGATTAACTCACCTAGGATCGTAAGGAGTTTTGGTAGGTACAAACTCTATGTCTCTGTCGATCGGGTCGCTAGTTTTAATAATTGGAACCGGGGAAAACTTGTCCTTAGGAATGTATGAGAGCCACTTTAATATAGTGTAGATACCATCTGAAAATATTGAAAAATAAGTACATTTTTAAATGTGACATTAAAGTGATGCGAAGCTCTATTACCTAAATCGCTTTGTTCGGTTTTATGTGAGACTCCATTGTTGTACATGATTTGAATACCACCTAGTTGGTTATTCGAAGCGTATACCTCTTTTCCCAATACCTTATTTAAAGCATTGTACCTGAGAACAAAAATGTAATTATTGCATCGCATTTAATCATCAGCGAAACTTCTGAAAGTTGTAATCTAAACTTCAAACTTACCCAGTTAATACAATATAAGAGTTTTCGATTTGTATAACTCTCTGACCTAATCTAATAAGATAGGAGCCAATACCAATTGCCCTGCAACTGACCATTGAGATTGTAACAACTTCGTCGTAAGCTGTCGAGGTTTCACCTGGATAAGACAAAAACGATTTTAGCTACACATTAATCGCAATGATCGCGTATTATAATCGCAATTAATAATTTATTTAATTAGATTAATTACCTGCAATCATTCCGGCATACTTTAAGTTTTCCACCCCTAAACCATCTTCTTTTCCTATGATATCAGTAATGCGGTACCGCGATTCACCTTCGTCATCTATTAATTGTGCTCTGACCTGTAGACAAGACAATTTTTAAAACGGAAATCCACACAGTAAGCGCTAATAACTTACAGAGTTAAATGCGTTAATATTAGCGTAGTCATCGGGCGTCAAATATAAATATTTGAATCCTTTTTCCGGGTCATTAGGGTCGATCCACGAGATTTTATATAGTGCTTTGACTTCTTCGGCTAAACCGATTCTTGCACCGGAGTTTACCGAAACGTATATTCGGGGAATTTTTAACTTCCTCGCCAGTTCAGATGCTAAGCCATATACCTAGAGGTAAAAGCAATCAATAACCCATGATAGAGTGAATGAAACCACATATATGTTTACAACAAGTAGCTTTGTTAATTCTCTCAAAAAAGCAATAATCTGCATACCTTATCTTCCCTCGGTCCAAAAGATCCAATATTATACGTAATATCATTGGATATCACAATAATATCTCTGCCTTCAGGGTATTCCGGGGTGTAAAGAGTTAATCTCCAAGCCACCATACCAACGTTATTCTCACCTGGAACACAGACATTTTTATTTACTTGAAACTTATATGTATAAATAATCCAAGCCCTTCGGGCATTTTTCTGAACAGTTACAAGAAAAACTAACCAGCCACTCGTTTTTGTTCGACTAATCTAGTTTCAGTCTCTATATCCAGCACTAGTTCGACAAAATCCATAAATTTATCTGGAATATTTACAGTCTCCGATATAAACTGCTGACTGTACTGCTTCCACTGCAAATCTACCATTTGCCGAAACATTTCTGGATAGTCGTATACGTAAGTTGTGCCATTGCTTTGTGCTTGAAATCTTGAAAGATAAAAAAGTTGATAAAATTAAAAAAACCTCGACAATAAGTCAACAACACTCATAATTAAAGCAATCAAATGGGAATTCAGTTGGCTCTAAATACCTTTTTTGTTGAAGATAATCCTTTGCTAAATAAGGAGTGGAAATGGGAAGTCCATGCATGGGCCCCTGTTTCTGTCCAAATGCTTGGAACTGAATTTCGCCTGACTCTGGATCCACAGTTTCAGTGTACATGTTGATATCCAGATAGTAGCCACTGTCGTTAGCCAGACAAAGTCGAATTGGAGTTGTAGGCGCATTAGGCGAAGACCTAGATAAAACATACATTTTTCCTTACTCCTTTAACCCAATCTTCCATTGCCAACTTACCTAATAAACACTTTAATTTCAGCCTGCAAAACTCGCAGTTTCCATAATCGCGGTCCGTATCGAAGCACGGTGTTTGTGACGGCTTCTTCAATTTTAGCCGGATCCATTATAACCGTCGGTATAAAGTTGAGGAAAATATGATTGCAGTCTGTTCTTTTAGACTGGGGATGAGAGAAGGCCACTTCCAGCTCGTCCATTGCTTCAAGAAGCACTCGTTCGCCTACAACCATAAGCTTATAGCTGACTAAAAACTGAAAATTAATTAATTACCTTCATTTTGAAGATACTCGAAAGATGCCTCTTTAGTTATCAAATCGGAATGTCTTATAATACTTCTGATGAAGAACCTGTAGTCTGTTACTTCTTTGCCTGGGGGAACTTTGGCTTTTCCTAAAAAGACAATTGATAACGATATTAGACCTAGTTTTGTTTTGAGACATTAGACATACCCAAATATAAATGCATTTTTTGGTTCGACGTTGGAAGGGCTTCCAAATTGTACGATCTCATTCTACTTAATTCTAATTGGAAAGCTGCTGCTGGTTCCAAATGTCGATATATTTTATCTTCCGTGAAACCATCTCGTGCTCTAATTCAATAAGACGTATTTTTATACATTATTTATTAGAAGATTTCTTTTTATAGTCACACTTATTAATATTAAAAAACTTACCTAAAAGTGAAGAATTTTGGGAACTGCTTATGCTTTAGAGGGCTGAATGTAATCCTTCTGATTTTCCGTGACACAAGTTCTTCTTTGTGCTTAACGCAGAACGATAGGAATAATTTACTCATGGTCGAGTCGTCCTTGTCGCCTGGAAAACATTTACGCAATTTTTACATAAATTTCATTTCTAAAAATAAGTGAACATTAATATTACCGTCGTCTTTAATGCCAACATGTAAAATATGCACAGGCTCCAAGACGACATTTTCATCATTTTGAGTAACTCGAGGTCCATCCACTGATAAACTAACGTTTATCGATGTTGAATTCTTTCTAGATTCAGATCCTGAAACAAAACCGCTTTAAGTTAAAGTTGCTCTATAAATTCGAACATTCTTTACCTGATTCCACGGCATTCAAATCCTTGGCACTTATTGTGGTCGGATTGGAAAAGTCCTCTATGAAATCCAAAATTTCATCAGAATATTCCTCAAACTGATGAAAGTTGTCGAAAGCTGCCATGCAACCAGTGCGTTGGAATGTATCAATAATCGTAGACCGCTCTAGTATGGTATCGCCTAAAATAGCAAACATTGACGGTAAAATCATGGAAAATATGTTTTAAGATTTTGCTTGTGTACCTGATTCCGATACGCCGCTGTTGATTAGTCTTGCCAATCTATTAGGGTGACTAGGAGGCAGTAGGAATTGGAAATGCACCACAGGAATTTCTCCACTTAGTTCCAAATGCTGCAGAGTTACTAGGTCATAGCTTGTATATGCTCTTCGGACGTAAACCTGCAATTATGCCCATACTGTGATAGAGAATGGCAAATTTTCCAGTTGAAACCACTTACCTCTAATGCGGCACTGGATACAGATTTATTAGAATGATAGAAAAAGTCGTGTAAAATATCATAAATCGACGTTTCAGAAACGATAAGTTTTTGCAAATTTTCCGGGTGAAACTCATGACCGTACATATCAACTGCCGACAAAAATATGCTCTCCATCTGATTATGCCTCAACTCATAAGCAGGTTGGTGAGCGGCAATCAGAACTTGTCTCGCCCTTAAAGCCACTCTCGAATGTTCGCTCCTATTTAAGGAGGTGAGTTCCGTTAAAGTAGGGGCGAGCTCCTCCGTCAATCCAGGTTCATTGGCCCAAAGATGGTCTATCAGCATTGTGATTAACAGGTTCTTCTTGGCTACTTGAGAATGGGAAAATATCGTCTCTGAGACGGCTTTCATATCGTCCTTGTGCTTTTCCCGTAACAGAGATACACATTTATCATAAGAGCCTTGTTGGAACTGACTTTCCACATCATAGTACTGTTTTAATAAGTCTTGCACTGCTACCTTCATGCGGCCTCTGATGCCGTTGCGGTATCTATGAGAAAGAGCAAAAATGTCTTAGAATCAAACTGAAATGAAATTGCAGCTCACTAGAGCGGCAATAAATTCTTACCTTTGGACTAATTGGACAATTCCTTCAGTAGCCAAGAAGAAACCATCTCTATCAGCCCTCTTATGCAACATAGCTGCATGACTATCAATGACGCTAGCAATTTGTTGGCTCGGGAATTGCGCTAGAACGGATGTGATGTTTCTTTCATAAAGCGTCATTAGTCTGCGAATCTTCTTTTCGACCGCTATGGGAATTCGGCCGGAAATTGAAGCCATCACTTCTTGGAGTTCCAAAAGCGGCAAGCTGGGGTCACGTAGAGAGGACATGAATTTTTCTATAACCTATTGAAAAAATACAAAATGCATTTGGTGCGTTAGAGCGATATTTGCAAGCGTACTTCTCTAAGCCTGGGAACGTTGTATGGATCAGGCAGGCAGTATCCTCCAAGAGTATTTTCCAACATTGCTTTGTAACTGTTGTGGATGTGGTTGAGTTTTTCGGGAGAAGTTGCGGAGGTTTCCATTTCGGGAAAAGGCCCTAGCAAACAGAGAAAAAGTGTCCAGGCTAAACACAATCAAGCTTTTTTGCGTCTCACCTTTATAAATAACAGTCTTGGTAACCAAATTCGGATCATCTAATTCCAAAGTGACCAAAATCGAGCCTCCTTCCAACACTGCTCCAGGACGTTTCACATAGGTGATAATTCCAGCTTCCCCCGAAGTCAAAGTCATCACCATCTTCATAACTTCGATTTCAGCGTAAGCTTGACCTTTTCCCACATGCCCACCATCCTCTATTAGAAAACTAATTAGTTTTCCTGCAGATGGAGACCTTAATATGGTCGGGTCGTTTTCTTTTTCAAAAACGCAGGTTTGGTTGCCGATAACTATGCGATATCTGCAAGAAGTTATGCAATTTGTAGGTACGCAAATATTAAATAAAATGATTAAACAAATCAAGTATAAAAATGTATAATTTCTTTTAGAAATTACTCACTTAGAACTAAAATAGTGTGATATTTAGAATAGTGAGTAATTTCTAAAAGACAATTGTTAATTCCTTTTATCCAGTGTGTACACACTAATTCCTATAATTTTTTTAAACATTAAAAATTGGAATATAAACAACAATATTATCAGTCCTTTATCAATAGTGCATGTACGTTCAGTCTGAATTTTAGGCATCAGATTTTTTGTTTACAGCATGAAAAACGTTTTTTTATGAATATGGGACTGAAAACGGTTTGCTTCTCTGATAGGTGGGTGTTGGAAATTGAAAAACTTTGCAAAGTATCTGTAATACTACCGGAATTGTCATACTTTTAAATGGATTTTTTAATATTAATACTGATTAAAAATATAGAGATCTATGAAATGAATTATTTTGCTGACCTATCAACTTCCTCCTTCATGTATGTGGTGAATGATGAGCCATCAATAGAGAGCAAGATTCCGCCGTCGCTGAGCCGATGAACTTCAATTTCCTTGAAACCTCCATTCATCTGCAACGAAAATCATAGGTTTGAGCCTCACTTAGGATCCCGTTTACTAAGTAAAATACCTGCAAAAAATACGTGTTGGGTCCGCTTTTCGAAGCTTGCACTTTATATTTATTTCCATTATTAATCAATTCCACGTCAACGACGTTTGTAAGAGTGTTTGATGCTTGAATTTGTCCCTTTTCCAGGGAACTGATGTAATCCTGGAATGCGGTTTCAATGGTTTTATCAGCGATATGCAGTGCTCCGCAAACCACTGCAAATAACAGACAGCGTTAATAAATACTTCTAGCATTTGGGCAAATAGTTCGATTCCATACCTGCTAACATAACATTCGGTTTGTCGGCCTGAACCTTTTCGGAAATCAAAATATCCAACCAAGCAGTGTCGATTGTGTTTTCTTGAAAGTCCTTGGTTTCCAACAGCGTAATTAGGTATTCTACAGTTGTTCTAAAAAATCAGAGAAATTCTTTAAGTACCGGGTGAGGAAAAATCTGGGGCTTGAACATACCTAAAGTCCCCTCTGATTGACAATTCTTTGAGAGCAATAACCAAATTTTCTCTAGCTTGTTCCCTGTTCTCGCCCCAAGAGAAACAGTGACCAAATTGAGAGTCTGCAAATTCGTGCAAACCCCCAGAGGCCGCAACTGAGAAATAACCCCAGACATTTTTAGACGAACGGAAGTTTAGTTCTTGTACTGTGCCGGAACTGGGCTTGAAGCCTGCAAGACATAAAAATAGAGTCCAAAACAAGATGCTAGTTGATTGGTACGCACCTTCGTCTGGATTTTCTGAAGTAATTCTGGCTGCAATCACATGTCCCCAAGCTTGAGGTTTGTGCCGCGGTAGATCAAAGTCAATCTCGGTGATTCCCCATGGGGATTCGCCATAAAGCAGCCTGAGAAAAACCAGATGTAATCTCAACAAAATTTAAAATTCGTCGTCAAATACCTGACGTCTTTAATGTAATGAAGAGGCAATCCCATGGCGATTTGAAGCTGTGCAGCTGGCAGATTCACATCGGACACCATTTCTGTGCAGGGATGCTCAACTTGCAGGCGAGGATTCAATTCCAAGAAGTAATAGTTGCCAGTTGTTTCGTACAAATACTCCACCGTACCAGCGGAGACGTAGCCCACCATTTTAGCTAATCTAACTGCTGCCTGAGTTTCAATTTTCATCAGATCAGAAATTTACTTCCCGTATTTAAATTCGCTTAGTTACCTTTTCCATTTCTTCGAAAATCTCAGGGCTTGCTACAGAAGCCGGGGCTTCCTCAATAATCTTCTGATGTCGTCTCTGAATGGAGCAATCTCTGCCAAACAGGGAAATGGCATTTCCATAATTGTCGGCCAACAGTTGCACTTCCAAATGTCGTGCCCCTCTGGCCAGCTTCATCACGAATATTGGAGAACCGGGGATTTCAGCTTGCACCTTTAGCAGAACAATGATATTTAAATAATATACATTTACAACGTGTTTACAGCACAAACCTGCCTGAAGGCCGCAGCAAAGTCATCGGCATATTCAACTTTCCTAATACCTTTTCCACCGCCACCTTCCGAAGCCTTAATCATAACAGGAAATCCAATTTTGTGTGCGGCTGAAATGCCTTCTTCTGCATTTGCGACGCAACCCTTCGCAAACAGGTCGGATGATATTTTGATCTTTTTGCCACTGTACTGCGCTTTTAGTCCTATAAAACGCGAAATTAAGAAAACAGCGAATTTTTAATGGTTGATAATTACCTCCTCCCGACCAGGGCAATGTGGGAACATCAGCCGTTTGCGCCACAATAGACGAAGCGATTTTGTCTCCTAAAGCCCACATCGCTTTCTCAGAGGGCCCGATAAAGGTAATGCCATTTTTGTGCAACAATTCGGGAAGTTTTGGGTTTTCAGAGGCGTGTCCCCAGCCAGCCCAAACAGCCTGCGAATTAAACGAGCTGCTTGACTTGAATATTTTTATATTTTTGGAGCGCTTACCTGCACTTGTAATCTCACTGCGATGTCGACAATCAGTTCAACATTGGCGTAATTGTTATTATTGGTCCCACCCGGTACGGGCACATAGTGATCAGCCATTTTTATGTACTCGGCATTGGCTTTCAGATCTTCTGGAGTGACCATTACGACGAATCTCACAGCTCTCTCGTTCTTGAACATTTCGTAGGACCATCGTCTGACCGATCGCATACATTTAACTGCTGCTATTCCGTTATTTGCTATCAGCACCTAAGGGAGGAAACAAAACACTTGTTTTCTCCTTGCTCGTTAATCGCAATAAATTAATTTTAATTTACCTTGTTGATAACTTTAGTGCCGTTGAATCTCTTCACAAACTCTTCAGGAGTGGCCACTGTAAAGTCTTTTTCCTGGAAGCGGTTGTTGTGGAGCATCACAGTACCTTGGGACATCGAAGGCCTGAAAATGAATTCTCTCTTACTCAAAGCTCCGTTGTGTTGATCGGAAATCTACTGGTGAATATATTATTAAGTTTAGTATGGCTACTATAGGGTGACTTTTCCGAAATCTTGCAACATTAATTCGCGTTTTAATTTTTTCCCAAGCATCTAATGCACTTGTGCTTCCACACTTTTCGTTTTACACAAGAGTTGAAAAATGTGTATAATTTTTGAAAATATATTAACTTTATCTTATTAAACTATATATCGGCTTACTAGGAAGATACGTTTGGGGCTGAAAGAGTACAATTTGAGAGTGATTTATATATGTGATACAGGACTTTTAATCTCGATTTATTTTACAGTTGGGTATTTTCGTTAAAAATGTTTCTGTAAACACAAAAAGCACATGCTAGCTGCAAAAATAAACGTTGACTAAATGCATCTGTTACCCAGTATCCAGAAATTTTGAATAAATCACGTAATTATGGCAAAGGCATAGGCATGGACAGACTATGCCATTTTTTTGCAATAAAATTAGTAAAGTTTCTGGAATATCTCTAACCTTTTATCGTAAATTCTATGACACATTTCATCCATTTTTGCATGACAATACATCACTAGTACATTTCACTAAAAACCTTTGCATTTAGCGCACATATTTTCCTGCAAAGTTCCCGCACGTTTTGTTAAGAAAAGTTCGGGCTTTTCTAAACGCTTTACCTCATTCAATATGACTAATAAAATCAATTCAAAAGTGAAACACTTGTAAAAATAGAACAGTCAATAGCCGGCGAATACATGTGGTGCGTTTCCAGTAATGTTAGCTTGTTCATTGAGGAATTGAGATAACATCAGGTGAGTGTGAAACGAGGATTCACTGATATATTTTAATTGTTTAATGCACATGGAAGTACTTGAAGTGAGTACCTTCTTGCTATTGTTATAATTAACATTCATAACAAACAATAAATTCCTAGGTGTCAGCAGAATATTAATATAAAATTGCTACGACCAATAATTTCATTCAAATGATTTAAATCGTGAATACGGATTTTTTGAAAATTTAAATTTGACCGATCAATTCAAGGTATTTGAGAGTTTCCATTTAAAGCAACAGAAAACATCGTCTTAATAGTAAAAATATTATTTCATTTCTTTAACTAATTTTTAACTTTTATTATTCAGCTTAAATACTTAAAAGGATTTGGAAGTTGAAAAGGGCGACCTTAAAAACGTTTTTTATTTCCACTGAAACAGTAACACTAGTTGTTTTAAGAGGCGCATTAGGACATTATTTATTTTCAGATAATTTTCAAGGAATTTATGCACAAAACACTAGGACAACATTAAAAAACCAACACATTAAACCGTGAATTTATAACTGAAATGGCGCAGATCCCATAAATGCCCATGATAAATAAATCTTCATATTCCTATGACCGCCAAAAAAACCTGTTAAAGATTCTGAAGGCGGATTTATGTGAAAATTTATAGAACAACAGTTTTAAATTAGTTAACAAGTTTGGAGATGCTTCGACTGGTTTTCATGACAAAATAAATCATTAACTGATCAAGCTGGTAAATGTTGATCTTAAAACAACAATAGTTAAATTTGATTGAGTCGTGAACAGGTGCATTTCTTGTAAATCGTTTTGCAATTTTACTTGTGATATTTGAATATAGGATTTGTGCTTGAGTAAGTGCCAATGATAAGAAACAATCTAATACAAGTTATGTTTTGCGCTCTTACTGGCTCATTTGATCAAATCAATACTCGTGAATTTGATTTTGTTTCTGAGATTTGAGGATAAAAACTGTAAACTGTGACCAACGTTTTGATAAATCGAATTTAGTGTGTATTCCATTTTTTTGTCACGTTTCCATGAAACTGCTTTAAACGCAATAAACTCTTTTAATCCCCACATTCAGGGTGTTCGAATTATATTGCAAACATGTTATTATGTGAATCACTTTCGACTTTTTTCGGGTTCTGAAATAAACAACAATTAAATACTTTATAATTATTTTTAAATGTATTTAAAATGTTTTGAACATTTTTGTAGTACAGTTTTGATCAACAGATCACAACAACAGAGAGCATGCATTCCTGTTGATATCAAAAACTGGGAATATGAGACGCCTATACTTTTCCTCGATTTCCATTTTTTACACGAATTTTAATGCATTATGTATATTTCTGAGACAAGAAAAAACAAAAACATTGCAATTGATTCAATATTTTTTGTTGATTAGCGTAACTATATTTTAATATTCAAGCTCAATAAAATTTAATTACTTACATAATATTTTAAATTTCAATGAAACCAGCTTTTTTGTGGGTATCTTATTAAGTAATTCAAAGGTTTTCATTAAGGTAATTCAAGAGCGAACATCATGGCACAAAACAGTCAAAATTCAGAATTTTTCAAAATTGTAAAAAACATTTAAAAACAGACTAACAGCTAACAGTTAAATTAAAATGATGTTTGAACTCGCGAATCTACATATTAAAGAGGATGTAGGGTTTTCCACAAAGATATCGACAAACTTTTAGGAGTTGCAGAAGACATGAAGACGGGCATTTTTTGCTTTATAAACATGTGTCCGAAAATGAAGCGTTTTAGTGCGAAAATTTGTAATAATCATATATTTTTTTACTTTTCAGATAATTTTTACAGTTTGTTACCAAAATTTACATAATAATTTTCTTTGTGCCAAAAAGTTGTCTATTTAGTTGCTTTGTCGAATAAATTTTCCACAACTGCATCAGTTTTTTAAATGAACTGAATAGTTTTCCCATAAGCACGCCTTTGAAAATACTAAATCAAACGTAATTAATCCGATTAAGATGCGTAATATTGGCAACAACATGTGATAGTTTCATTCAAATCCGTTGAAGCGACTTTTACACATTAATGCGGAAACCGATTTTTTTAAATTTACAAGCGAAAACGCTTTGGCTTGAAACAATTGTACAACAAAAACTATGTGTGCTTGCTCTGATAGCTTCTTAATAAGCGCACCTAGTACGCAACGTAGGTTAGGGCTTTTGAAAAAAAGGCAACAAATGAATCTTCAAACGCATTTGTATACAAAATGTAAAAACGTTCGTAAAACTGAGGAAATTAAACTTTTGCAAATCCTTTCCCGACATTCATTATAAACCCTGTATCTGTATCCGTATCTACGGTGTTTGAGAACTGCACGGAATGCAAACCATAAACTGATAAAATCGACTATTCCACCGCAAAAGTTCAGTTTATTAGCAGCAATAAACGGAAAAATCGTAGTCAGTTAAAAAAATGTTGGTTTGGACTATTATTAATTTTACATTTCACCTTGACGGACGGAAAAATTAGCAACGTTTAATGAATCTTGATTCGAAAGTGGTTGCGTCAAGAAAACCTGCATTTGATGAATATATAAAAACCCAATTTTAAGGCACAAGGACGGTGACACCACACCAGACGATTTATTTACACATAAGAAATGGAAGAAGAATGGGACCTTTTCCATGAACATCTCTTGAAATGACCATAAACTTGGGCCATTTCAAAATAAAGTACTTACTTTAAACCCTTGCTGGGCACTGAAAGTTTATCAGCGTTTGCCTGATTCGACCAACTCTTCTGCTCCACATTGGGGCTTTCGGTGATGGTAACATCCGGGGGATTTGGGGAAGGCAATTCATCCTCCCCATCCCCGATTACGAATCGTTTGCTGTTCCGCCTTGCTAGGAACTTTTTGTTATTCATCACGGATGGCGGATAGAAATTGAACGATGGAGTGAAGACGTTTTGACTAGGAGTTTCGACTTCACTGGCACTATCATCTGAAGTACCTTGCATTATTTCACTTTTTGGTTGCTCTTGTGACTCTGTGTGATGTTGTTCAGCTGAACTTTGATGCTGGTTCTCTATGTGCTCTTGTACATTGAGGCAAATCACTTGATCGCCCACTGTGATGCTTTCGGTGGCTGGCAACTGATCCTCTACCTTTTTGGGTGCAGGACTTCCAAAGTCTTCCTCAGATTTCTGAGAAATCGACAGTGAGTCTACTTTGCTTTGCGTAGCTTTCGCTTTAGAGCCTCCAGCCCTCTTCGGTGCGGTGGCACTTTTGTTTTTAAAGTTCTTCTGCAACTTCGGGACGAAATTCAGAGTTTTTGGCCGCTTTAGCTTAGCCGGCGTTTCACTAGTCCCCTCAATTTCGACGGCCTTTCCAACGTACTTGTTAATAATCTCTGGCTCTCCTTCGCTCAAGTAGCCGCCAAAATCGGTAAACGCCGTGAACTGATAAATCAAAAAACTCGCCTGTCTGACGAAACTAAACAGAAAGCTGAACACGAACAGCACTTTATCCACCAACTTGCTCATAAGCAATGATTTTCTTCGCTGCTTTAATACGAAAGTGTCATCCAACATTGGACATTGAAAAACTTGTTTTTAATAACGCTCCTTGACACTCTCTTTACGTTCAATTACCATCGTTGTTAATGTCAGGTTTTATACCTAAAAGGAAACGTTTTTTATTGCTGCTTAGCGGAAATTCGGCGTAAAAATGTCTACTTTTATTTTGTTGAATTCAGATGATGTTAAGGACTTCTGGAGTTGCAATTATGCCAGTAGAAGTGCTCACTTTGAATTGATGCTACTTACGAATAATACTCGTTTAAATAGCGCACGTAAGATAATTAACCCGCAGAACCGATCGCTTTCCATTTACTTTTTAAATAAAAAGTGGGTCAACAGCTAAAAATAATAACTTAAGTGTTCCGCTCTCAACACGGTCCCTGGCATTGACATTGGCAATAGTTGGCAGGATACCATTGAATTAAATAGCAGAGAAATGATGCAATTCCGAAGAATATCTTATATAAATGTATCTTTTGTAGGATCTTTTTTAATTAGTTATTATTCTAAGTGCGTTTTAATGGAATTCAATGGCTCCCTCATTGAATTATTGAGTTTTATTTCTACAAAAAGTCAGCTGAAACTACTCAAAAAGCTTAAGATCAGCAGCGAATGACATGGTTGAAGCTTGAAAGTAGCAAATTCAGCTACGTACAGCATATGCAAATGGTAATAAAAACAGCGAGAATAGTCATGAAAATAATTCCTGAGTAATTAAGCAATTAACCAAATCCCGATAAACGAAAAGATCAAATCCATTGTAGCAGAAAGTTTTAAATTTGTTTAGTGATGCGCGTGTAGATACACGTGTAGATGCGAAAATGTTATTTATAACAATAATTTAACAAACGTATTGTTTTAATAAAATTGAATTCAAATGGCGATACTCGCAGACCAATGAGGAGGTAAGGAAATCTCAATTTAAACTGCAGGTTTTTAGTTTTATTATTTCTAATTTAAATATTTACAAAACATTACATAATACACAGGATTATATGCCTGAAGCAAGAAGGAAATTTAAAAATTGTTTCAAATAAAAAGGTGTGCCACTGCAACGTATTATACAGGGTCGCACATATGGTCGTACACGATCCAACAATACTTGATCAATTGAACCCTGTAGATTTTAATTGAAATTTAAAAAGAACACTTAATTCACAACTTTTTTTAATGTTATTTTATTTGTATTTTTTGGAAAACACAGTTATTTAAATAAAAAAAAAAACTATTAAATCCCTGATCTTCAAGACACAATTGTTACCCACTTTTTGTGATTTTGGAAGAACATCTAATAAATTTTGTTCGAAAATTCCATAAAATGCACCCATAATTCTTTGTTTTGCATCACTAGGTCGTCGGGTGGTGTAACTTAATCAATGTTCCCTCACGTAACCCCCATAAGTTGAAATCGCACGGCGTCAACTCTGGAGCTTGGGCAGGCCAAGAAATTGTTTTTAACTCACATTAAGCGGAACATTTTCCAAATATTCTTGGATATAATTTGCGAACAATTAAAGGTATAACACTCCCCACAAATATTCCTAATACATACACGACAATAATTTTTCGTTTCCCCAAAATCGCTCCCAAATGTTGCTAGACCACAATGCGATTGTCAACCGATCATAAGATTTTTAATAATAAATGAGGGTTATTGTTGTGCTATTGAGCACAATATGAGATACGCATTGAGCTCAATTTCATTTTCGATTTCCCTGCTGTTTGCAAAATATTTGCCTTGTAGTTCTTGGTTTAAGGAGAGATGATACTTGTGCACCCTCAGTTACATTTAATAGAATATTTGTTTCAATTTTTTCACGAAAGATTTTCTTCCTATTTACATTCCTCTCGCTATCAGTCGTTGTAAATGTTCGCAAAGCAAAGCAAATGTTATTTGAATATTTTTAAAACTTCCTTTTGGATTACGAAATACGAGGAAATTTTTTCGCAGAATCACCAGTATGTTTAAGAAATTGCAATAAGATTAAATATTTTAGTAGTTTCAGTTTTCGAATGGTGCGATTTTGGAACTGATTCATTTAATATAAAATTCCTCAGAATTTCAATCCGACCTGGGCGCCCACTTTATGTAGAAAAACTTGAATTAAATTAATTTGAAAAAATATTTAAGCGTAGATATATTAAAATCAACCAATAAAAAGACGAGATAAAAGAAACTTTAAGGTAAAAGAGAAATTTTAATTTCCGTTAACTTCTCCAAATCCATTATAATTTTTAAATCGATATTTACAGGCTTTAGAAATATAATAATTTATGAGCAAACAGTATCGATTTCTTAATAAAAAATAAATGCGTTTTCGTACTAAGAACCTATCTAGTTAATTATATAAAGATGTTAGTTTGAAATTTTCTGCGATAACTATTGAAAGTGATCATTTTTGTATAGTCATTCAATGCCATGAATATTAAATAAGCACTGTTTGCGTCAAGGTATTCAAAAGGTTAAATTGATTTAAATCGAAAACATGTAACTCCAGCATAGCTCAAACTTGACTAAATGCAACACACAAATTATTGTCTATCTTTTGTCTATTTAACTGCCTTTTTTCCATTTGAAAAGTTGCCAAGCTGGCAAAATGCTTTTAACCGATGTTCTTTATAATTTATTCCGTATGCACGGTTAAACATTTCCAGTTTAAGCTAAAAACAACCATAATTTTTGCCAATCACCCTTGGAACGGACAATTAATCATACGTGCCTATGGCGTAGTTACAAGCGATAAAGTGTGTTCACGTCGAACTGGAAACTAATTACCAAGTTTCTTCATCAAAATTACTTTAACTACAGTGGCATAAAACTGAACGTATAAAAACGAAGAAACGCTTATAATTAAAAAAATTATATTCAATGAGCAGTGATATCGTTACGTTATAGAAATTCAACAAAGAGAAAATGTTTGTTGAAAATTGTTTAAAAACACAATCCATCCAAAATTTTTCAAATACACAACGCACGTTTTGTTTTTGATTATATTAACTAAATAGAGATGTTGAGGCACAATTGGGTTCAAAAGAATCTTTTGATTTTGAACAGATATGCAAAAATAACGAATGTTCTAAACAATTTTGCAGAGAGAAATTGGTACATTTCATCAGCCTGAAAAAAGCCGCAATTTTTTTTACGGGTTAGCATCTAAGTTTGTCAAGTGAATGGCGATTCTGAGCAAATTATTTATGTGCCTCCGGACTTGGCTTGGACTAAAATTATTCAATTAACTTCGCTACATTGACGTTCAAATGTTTGCTTGGTTTTAAGTAACTTCTTATGCAAACAATAACACATTGACCTCAAAACGCCGATGACTTTCTGCGGAAGTAAGTAAATTAAAATTGTCCAGTTCTGAGTGATGAACGCGCAAACCGCATTCGGTTATCAGCTTTAGGTACTGAACAGAATCCTGATAATCACATGGAAATCAGCAGGAAAACGTGCTTAGTTCAATGAATTTTTGGAAAGCAAGTCTTTGGCAAACACCTGATTTTATTTACTTTTTACCTATATGTGGGTGTATGATAAAACTAGGTGTATGTACGAATACGTAATTTGGTTTATGGCAATGTTTTGATTCTAACCAACAATATTGCGGGATTAAAAAAGAAATTGTCCAATTAAATGTTTTTTAACTAAACCAAGAACGGGGTTCAAAAAAACGGACAATTTGCCTTAACAAAACAGTAAATGATTTTCAAAAAGCAGCATTTTGACGCCAAAATTCGACTCCAGAATCGGCGTGGGACAATGGCATGGACAGAACTCACCATTCTCAAATCAAATTGAGGAACACTTTAATTCAACATTCAATTAAACAACTGATTATTAAGAAAACTTTGCTGGTAGGCACTCAAAACACAGGACAAAACAAGCGAGAATCGATTAAACTATGTCGCGCTATAATGACGCGGCCTCGTACGATCAGAGGCGCGCCTTTGCTATTGGCGAAAATATGACACAAACTAAATCCAGTTGTGTTTCACTTGTTTTCGTTCAGTTTCACTTCACTCAGATGCCAACTTCAGAATGTTGGCACAGGGAAAACCGAAGGAAAAGCGCATCGTGCCAATCGAAAGCGTAGCTTGAAAATGGTCGGTTAATCGATCATGACTGTATGCGGAGAGTTTCTATGATTGATTGGGAAAAAGCTCATTTTTAAATAATAACAAAAAAGTTTTAATATTGGTATTCTTGAACTTGGATTTGGTGGAACAGCATATTTTCTAGTCACTTGTCACTCACGATAGAAGAAAAGGTTCAAACAACAAAAGTGTTCAAAACATTAAAAAAATATTTAAATCTCAAATGCTTCAGGTACAAATAATAATTTAAGCTGCGAAGTCAATGATCCAAAAAACCAAATCGGAGGTTTTAAAAGCATTTAACTCAGCAATAAATATATATTTTTTGTTCATATGAAACAGATGAGGCAAAGTTAAAAACACATAAGCAAAGAATTGAAATTGAAATTTGAATGAATTCAATTTGAATTGAAACTGTCCAGACATAACTTATTTTCCAATAAAAAAATGCTGTAGAATAATTCCGAAACATTTTTTTTTTCAATACGACAAGCATTCTGTAAAGTGTTAATAAATGCATTGAAGTTAAAGAGTTATCTGAAATTATAATTTCCTACTTTACTGAGTTTAAAAGGCAGTTTAAATAAATGATGTTTAATGTTTCTGTAAGTTTTGTTTTATTTAGCGATTCAATTTGAGTTATCTGGTTCAAAAAATCACTATAGGTTTCAATGAGAAATATCCCGAAAACGGTGAGARATATCGACTTATTGCCGATAAAAAAATATTTATTTTAAAGCCAACAAATTTCTGATGTTTTAAATGGCTCCAGTGCAGTCCAGTGCCTAGTGCAGCTARAGTTCTATAGGAACTACAAGCTAAGTAAGGAAATGTGGATTTCTAGGTCTAAAAAACYTTCAAACACAATTTTTTTTTGGTRATAGCAAAACTGGTTAAAAATCTACAAAGGAAAAACGAAAATTTTATTTACACTTTGACACCCGGTACCTCGAAAACTATTAACTTTCGGATAAGACAAATTTGCCTGAAACAATGTCAGTATTTTTTTTGTCACATTAGTTGAGGACTGAATCCATTCCTTCGTTGAGAATGTTAATTCAATATTTTGCAAAAATTCCTTCAATCAAAATGCGTTATTTTCAGCGAATTACTTTTACTACCAAAAAAAAAGCTGCGACAATGATTTGCGTTTATGAATTGGAAATTTTTCTCTGCATCTATTTAAGCTGTTCTGTTTTAATGAACCTTTACTGTACGTAATTGGGTTCTAAAAAAACAATTAATCAGTTGGAAATGCATGCTGTTACGATTTATTAACGATAACATACCGGGTGATGCAAAATTAGCACGGCTCGTATAAGATATCGGGATGACCCAACACGTATAAAAATTACAATATTTTCATGTAAAAGTTATTGTTGTTGGTACAAGCACAGATTTCAAAAATGTGTTTAAAACAGGACCAGTTTCGAACCAATCAGTCCTCATGAGCCTAGCTTAGACTTAGCAAATGACCATCCAAAAGCCTGGATGGAAAAAAGAAGCTGTTGCCATTCACGAACATTTAAATTCAGCGTAATTTGGCATATTCTTTAAAGAATGGTAGCTCCTTTGTAATTTAACGTTGCATCTAATTAACAATAAAAGATGTTTTTTGGCCATTTTTTTCGCGTCTCATTCGTTAATATACCGAGTGGCCCACCTCATTCTAGACTTTATCTCACGGGAAAACTAACATGTATTTCGAGACGGATTTTTGGTGATATTTCGTGTTTTAAGTAGTACAAGCTATACATTAACCCAAAACGCGTGTTTTTTAATAGAACATCCTATATATGTTTACATTGTTTAAATTATTCTGTAAAAATAATAGTACGTCTCTATTAAGGCATAATATAGTAATTGTGATCCCTTTTTGATAAGTGGAAAACTGTGAAATTGTAGGGCAACGTTTAAAAAATTGTAGAATCACTTCGCAAGTTATTTACGCTGAAAAAATTATGACAGTACTAAAAGGATCCTTTACTACTAAGCCAAACTTAAACTCAATAGAAATTTGGAAGGATATCCGAAAACTTTCCGTTTCAAAATTCCACGGCTCAAATTTCTCGCTTATTTTAAATGGGACACCCTATATGTTTTTACTCCATCGGGAGCAAAAATGACTGCTTTCCTAAAACAGATTATAACATAAACCTATAAAATCAACCGTTTTGCCGATAAATGCGATTTGTTCGAATGCTAAAAGTCATAATGGAAACTCATACTATATTAAAATTTAGTAGCCCGGTATTATTCGGTCGTATAAAACTTCAAACTGGGAGCAGTTTAGTCCAGCGTAAAGAACTGATACGATT
Organism: Dendroctonus ponderosae; assembly: GCF_020466585.1. NCBI lineage: Eukaryota > Metazoa > Arthropoda > Insecta > Coleoptera > Curculionidae > Dendroctonus > Dendroctonus ponderosae. The sequence goes on from NW_026018611.1 coordinate 7,088,122, forward strand.
CTCATCATAGGCGAATAGTTAGAAAGGTCTATACAACAAAAGTTTATGCGCAACGATTTCCTGATCGCAATCACCCAAATAAAACCGTGTTGGAAAGAATCATCATAACTTTTAGGATCAGTGGCCTCTGCAAAAGTGTGCAGAAACAATTCAGTAGTTGAAGACAGAGAAAACCAATTTGAACCAATAGGTTCATTAACAGAACATAATTACTAAAGTTAAAGAAACATATGCACTCTGAGTGGTATTACCCGAACCAGTGTTTCCAGAACAGTTATAAGATTTAAGTTTCATCCATATAAAATTCATTTGCATCAAGAATTATGCGATTTGGATTTCCAGACCAAAATTCCGGCCTGCGTTTGGAACCTTGAAAAAGCTGCGAGTTAAATATGCGGTTTTGATAATGTACTATTTACAGATAAATGCAATTTCCATAAAAATGGCACGGTCAATAACCCAATTTTTATTAGTATAGTGAAATAAATGGCCAATTAGTTCGAATGAAAAACTATTAATGTTTGGAGTGGGTTAATAGAAACATACCTAATAGCGATTTTTATTACCAAATTTTTTTAAGTAAGTGGATTGAGATAGATTGGCCGTCTCGTTCCTCAGATTTAACGGTTTAGATTTATATTAGTCCTATTAAAGATATAGTTTAAAACACTCCTCTTATCATAACTCACGATAATATGAATTAAGGCAGGCATTTGGAACAGTGCCTTCTATGAGCCGATTTTTTTAATTATTTCTGTAATTGTAATTGTTATAGTTTCTCACGTGTGCATTTACTGTTAGTAATGTTGGTTCTTTAATTAAGTCCATTTGTTTTCTCATAAAATATCAGTTTCCATTAAGACTTTCAATATCTCTGCAATGAAACGCAATTATTTGCAAAATGGTGAGTTGCTGTTCTAATGATTTTTTGAAAAGGATTAAATTTTTTACCCGATGATGTAAAAACAAATAGTGTCCCATTTGAAATAAGCGAGAAATTTGAGTCGGACCTGTTTTGAAACGAAAGTTTTTGGACATCCATACATTTCCATTGAAATTGAATTTCTATTAAGTAACAAAAAAGTCCTTTTAGTAATGTGATAAATTATGCAACGTGAATAATTGCAGAAAGTGAAATTGCAGTTTCATATTTTTCCACGTTATATCAAAATTATTTTCTATATTAYCTTAATTTATTTTCGTACAATTTAATAATGTAACTATATATAGGGTGTTTCATTAAAAAAACACAAGCTTCATATGTAATTTCAATGTCAATTCTTTAGAAATATAATGGATACTTTACCACACAAAAACCAAGCATTTGTAAAGATTTCTTCTTCATATGCCAATAATTTAACTTTTGTAATGATTTTATTATAAAACAAGCACAAGGCTGACGTGCATTTTTACAAGGACAAAAAATGAGTTTTATTCGAGCTCCAGTAAACCGTATAATAACTAAGTATAAATAGATAAATTCTATATTGTTGAGGCGAATMMATTTTTTTTACAAACTGCTTGTTGGGTATTTCRAATWAAAAAAAATTTTKAGGTGAAAYACCCAACAAGAAGTTTGTAATAAGTATAAATAAATAAAGAAAACTGTTAAATGACATACATAAAAGTGTCTATTTCACAAACGTAGATTAGAATATGATCAAATGCAGTAGCCTTTCACTTTTGAAAGTGAACTGCTGCTCTACTTGGTATCCTTATGTACCTCTAATAGTAGTCATTAAAAATAAAATAAATTGGCGATTCTTATTACTTACTTCAATCGCTTCCTTCTCTCCATTAAGGCCGCTTGTTCCGCCTGGGAAAGGCCTCCCAATCCTCCTTGGCCGACCGAACGTGCTGGTGGAGGCATGCTGTCAGTTTCATCTCCGTTTTCCGGAAAGTCATCATACGATTCATCCCCTTTGAAACAAAAACACTGTCAGACCGTAAAACACTAGATAATGAACACCAAAGAAAACGGTCTAATCACGCACAGTATTTCAAAGTAGGTACTTGCATTCATAGAGTGGTCATGCTGTATTTTTGATGATAAACTCACCCACAATCCAATGTGCATGATCTTTATTGGCGACCCCGTTTTCTACCGGTTGTTCAGCCATTTTATTCAGCTTAATTGACTCTATTCTTCTTTTGTATCATGAATAGGCTTACCCTCTTCGGATTTTGGGTCCGGGTTGTCTGCGATTGGGCCTAGTTCTTCTAAAAAAAAGAAAAAATCGTCAGCTCTTAACTTGGAGAATGATATTTTTTGATACTCAAAAAACCAGCAAATTCCTATTCGATCAGTACAATTGCCACACAAAAATTGACTTTGATTTGTCCGCAATTTTGACCTTATGCAAATCTCGTGGTAGCGAATAAGGAAAAGGTCGAGGGTCAAGGGATCACGCACTATGTAATTCTGGATTACAGTAGTGAGCACACACGCATTCAAAACCGTAATTAGCTTCGATGATAATAATAAATACTTTATAAATACATTTGCATTATTTGTTACAATAGTTTCCAAGCTCATGGTACCACCCATATTTTACTAATAGATTAAGGTCCATAGTAAATCTAGCTTATTGCCGATATAAAATTATTCAGTGAATGTCAAAAAGTAGAGGCAAAAAATCGTCCAGATAAATATGAAAAAGGACATAAACACTGAACAAAACTTACTAGACTCAATAGACGTTCCTCGGAAAATCACCTCTACTAAAGAGTAAACCAACAGTACACCAATAGTCACAACTGTAGCACCTACCACGAGTATCATTAATAACCAAAACTCGTCAAATGATATCGAGACGAAAATGTAGAGCTGTTAGCTAAAATGTCCCGTTTGAACTAACTCAAAAATTAAGCTAGAAACTTTTAATACATCTAATATCTCTAAATTGGATCGGAGATAACCTTGGCGTGATTCGCATGGAATACCCTTGTGTGACTTTAAAAGCAAAAGCCTCAGTTTTCTTTAACGATTTGGGAGTGTTTCTGTTGTGATTTGCCAATGTTTTGTTAAATGTTCCATTACGCTTCGTATGATTTGAGATAAGGCTTGATTGGAGCAACGAGTGCTTTTATTGTTGTTAAAATTGCCTAAAACAGAAGCTGTGCTATTGAATGGAATTACTACATCTCCACGTGAACAACTTTGTTTAGCCAGAGAAGCGATATTAGAAATAAAAACTGTGAGCCTAATCTTATAGATTTTATTTAAGTTATATAAGCTAGAGATTGTATTCACAGCCTTAAAATATGTTACATTATTGTATTACATAAATCGATTTTCCATAATTGATGATCCTCCACTTGCAGAAAACATGTTGGTCCTTCGAACAGGATGAATGAAACTTCGATGATTTTTTTCCAACAATTAGGAGTCAGCATTTCGTTTTGACCAGTCGTTAATCTTAACGATCGGTTTTGTTTTATGGTTCAGAATAAAAAGGTAGATAGGAATTAAGTGGGAATCTGGGAAATAATATGACATTGACGACAGTATCAGTAGTAAAATTTAGACGATTTTACTATTTTATTAATCCAAATTGTTGCCATATCGATTCCAAAAAAGAATTTCTTGCGACTTATAATGGAAACAGCTCAAACGAAAGATACTATTATTTGGTTGTTATCAGGTCTGAGTCAAAAACTCTTATGTCTATCGAAAATGTAAGTTGTTATAACATAACATTTTAACAAAAAATTTTCGTAATTAGAGCTATTAGATAATTCCATATTGATGGAATTATACATACCGATTTAGCAAATAAAAAAATTAAATTCTTACTCAACAAAATAATCCGTACAGGACCAGATTTGAGTTCACTTTGGAAGTGAGTAAATTCTGATTGCTGTAATCGATTTTAATTCTGTACGAAGTTTTAAATAGTCAATTTTTTTTCTGCCAGTCCTTGCCCTGGCAAAAATTAAGTAATTCAAATAAAATTCCGACAGGGTGGAAAATGAAACAATGCAAAATTTTCCAAAGTTTGGCTTCCTCCCAGTTGCGCAAAAGAACATTTTTTTGGACTTCAAGAGCAAAGGCATAAAGGTAGATTTCATATCTCGAATCGGGTTTTCGCCCTTTTCGATTATTTACAGGGTGATCCCAAAAAAAATAGCATTTTTTTTGGACATACATATTGTTGTAGGTAAAACTTCATAGTTATCTTAAGACAAAAATTCAAATCAGAACTTCCCTCGAAATCTAGGATTCTGGCAAATTTTTAGCTAAAGTGAAGTTCACTATCGAACCATCCGTTTATTCATGCAACTCTTTACATGGACTTTTAGCTTAAGTCGACTATTAAGTTTTAGCTTCAACATGAGCTCTAGGTAGATCCTGAAAATCGGGCCAAGAGGAAAAATATGATCAATGCAAGCCCAAAAGTTGATTTTTTGATATCACCCTGTAAAAAAAACCAAATTCAAACACTGTCTTTGCCTCTCTCTATCTTAATATCTCTTTCATGGTAAAAACAGTTTTTTCTTTGTTCAATCGGGAGCATGCCAAACTGTAAAAATGTTCATTCTTTGGTTTTTCTCCGTGTAGAAACTCTAAATTATTAAATTTTTTGCAAATACCCGGATGGACAGAAAAAGAACAGAACTAGACAATGGATTCTTCAAAAAGAAATTAAATCGCTGGTAGCAATAGGAATATATCCAGTTTCAAATTTAGGGCAAATTTGGCAATGTAATTTTTATTGTGTTGAGCAGTTTACATCAAGCAACAAAAAAAAATTCAAATGTATTGTTGTATTGTATTATTATCTTATTTCTATTGCCTGAATTCTCATTTAGTTTTGAATTTGTAAAAAAAATTATTGTCGAATGTCGATTTTTTTTTATTACTTGCTTTTTTAGCACGAACCTGCGCAAGATTAGAAAATTGTCATTTAGATAAGGATATAATGAAACACGAATGCAAGATGCATAATAACTACTTTCAGAGTATTTAGTTTAATGTATTGAAATTGCCTTCAAATTAAGTGATATAAGTAGGTACTCATTAAACTTAATCGACAGTGCATGAAATTGATAGTAAAGTATGTACTGCTTTTGACTTTTGAAGTATTCCTTTAAGCGAAAATGTATTTTCTATTGTTCATGGCCAGTTTTAATTGGAAATCACTTGAATCTATTTTCAAAAATGTGTACTTTTTATACATATATTAACCCCAAACTAATAAATCTTATCGAATGAATCATGCTAATTTAGTTTCAACAATGTGTATTTTCTTCTTTCATTTACGAAACAGTATCAACTTCATATGATCCTGCACTAAAAAGGGAAAAAGCAACAAAGAAAAAGTGAATAAAATCGTTATACTATTTGAGACACACAAATCATTGCATTTATCGAGGGTTTTTTAGAAAACCATCCCGAAGAAGCTTTAAACAGCTTTTAAAAGAAAAAAAGAAAATATATCCAGTATTTCAAATTAAGTTTTTGATAAATTCTCATTAAAATGTAAACATATCATTTACAATAAGATGTTTGTTTACATTTACTATAACATTAGGCAACAGCAATAATAAAAGAGATACTTAAAATTCTCATGGCCTTCGTGAGGTCGATTTTTGCTAAACATTACCGAGTGGCATGTTCCAATGCCTCCAATCACGTGACCGGTACGAATCTTCTGATATTGCCGCACCAATAAGATTGCATAATTTACCCAGTACCAAGTCAGACTAAGATCGCAGCCTACCAAATCGAACCACCAAAAAATGTTGAATGAGTTCGTAACAGAAGAGTGATTTATTATCATTTTATTGAGTTGTGGACAATTACTATTTTTTTTTGTAGGTATCTAATGAAATATAAATTGGATTGAGATTAATTTCTTCACCAATAATTATTTTAATTATAATGGTGAAATGAAAATTAGCGGTTGCATATGCATTATATCCATAGATTTCCTCTCAGTTTCAGTTAAGATGCTTTTAATTTACTCATTGCTGTCTTTGATGTCCATCTTTCACATAACGCTTATAAAACAAACGCACTTTTTTGGGAGTTTCATAGCCGTTAACCAGTCCGATCGAACTCGGTGTTCAGGTGGTTCTCATCAATAACTTTACAAGAAAACTTTCGACTTGCACTACACCACATCCTAATGCTTTTCTTAATTTCTTTGTTCTAAGGGTTTTACTATCTCGATTTCCAATATCTTGACTCTTTCTAAGTCAATAATCTTCCAAATCTTCGTCACCTGCCTTAGTAGCCAGTAGTCAGTGGACCACATTTTGAAATGAGTAACAGTTTGAAATACATTTTCGTTTGTTCACTAATTCTTCAAACTTTTTTTTATGTGGATCCAGTGTTCAATCTGAGTGTGAGAGGGTCACATAGTCGAGATCTAGGACAGGTTTCGATTGAATTAAAATAATAAATCTCTTTTTAAAAAAGTATTTTATTCTGCGTCAATTGTTAACTAAATCACAAAATGAATTTTCCACCTTCATTTGCAGTTAGGTGGCCCTCTGCCATTAAAGCTCTATGCCGACTTCTGAGACTCCTAAGGGCGGAAACAGATCATTTTGTTGTCGCCACACTAACCGATAGTGGGGCTGGAATACATATAAATCTCTGCTTTCATTGGGATATATTTCAGCATCAACATTTTCTACCCGATTAGAAATCGATTGAATTGAGCTGCTATTTTGCCTTCAACACCCGCTATTTAAATTATTAAACTGGCGTGTTGCCTACAGTGTCTTCACCTTTATTAGCATTGGTAAAATCGACTGAAATTAAAACGCCTAGTTGAAAGAAATTAAATAATTTTAGATGCAGGCGATTTTCTAGCGCATTAATTACATCAATCTACAAGAAGATTTATTTGTGATAGAAGATACCATATTAATCTCTATCTAATAAGCGAGCAAAGTCGACCTAAATCATTCTCTTCTAAATTTGCCTTTGCTGTCGTGCCTGTGTTCTACAATTATTCTATTCCTCAACACTTTTCGCTTAGCAATTTACCTTCAGCTTTATTTATCGCTTGGCGTGATTTTCTTCTGTTCTCCTGTCGGGTAATTGCGGCAATTTCTTCGTCTTCCATTCGCTTTATTTGCTGCTTTCAGAAGGCCCTAGTTCTTCAGTCTTTGCTAATGTGTGTTTCATAACGGTCAACGTTAACGTAATAGTCAAACGATTATTAATTAATTTCGCAAGTTAAGCTTTTTTGGGGGTTCTGGACGGTAAAATAATTATGTGTTACTAACTAAAACATTCAGAGTTTGCAATGACTGATTAGGTGGAATGTGAAATTCCGAAATGAAAAAAAGAATAAATTATTAGAAAAACGTTCAATGGAAATTGAAGAAACAGAGTTGTAAGCGAGTCATATTATAGGATTCCGGTTTGTCGCTATGCTTGCGTTGTTGCGCTTATACCGTTAGGTTACGTTATCTGTAAAATGGAATGAAAGTAGCAGAAATGTAGAGTGCCGATTTAGAATTTATTAATGGCATTATAAATATGCAGGTTGAATAGCCGATGAGACATTTTTTCATGTTAACTATTTCCTATCATTTAATGGCAAATTGCAATACTGACTTCGAAATTTGCGATTTGCAATTTAAAAAGCTAAACATGTTTGTGTATTTTTCAACGTTCTGTATAGGTACTTAGTTTGGGATATATTTTTAACTGATCCTTTACTTAACGTTTCATTAATAAATAATCGCATATTAAAAATACTTTTCACTACTCTTACCTACTAACTTAATTAACAGCGACAACATAACATTACAATTTAAAAAAATAGTTCTGCAGCCGAATGTAAGTTAATTGCAATAATATGTTCAATGTTCAACCGAACTAAAACCTTAAACCGAACTGAGTGAGTGTATTGTGTTAGTCTTTATTATCTATGAGTTCCAGGCAGTTCATCAACTTATTATCAATTATTAAATTCCCCTTAATCCAGGTAGGATTGGAATGATATAATTTATTGCAGCATGACCGCATGTTTTTCCCCATCTGTTGATTAGTTTTGTTTTGGAATCGACTTTTGCCAAGATGCTCCCTGACATATTGTTCAAAGCTAAAGGGCTCAGTAGCAGTTACTGAACTTATTTATATAGCTTATTGTATATTTATATAGCAGACACTGCAGAGATATTGAACTGTAAATTAGTAGGTACCTAAATTTCTTAATAATCTATTTACAAAGTATACGTATCTCAGGTGCAAGCCTATAGAGATTAGGACATGGTGCTAAAAGAAGTGAACAAGGGCAATGACTTAAACACTCTGTTAATTAATGAACTAATTAAAATTGCAAATAAGTAAAAAATCTAACCACATGACACTTTTTAAAATTGTATATTTAGGCACCTATAGGCTGGCCCGCTGGTAAACAGCGGTTTTTTGCAAATTTCACCGTTCAATTGCATTAATTTAACATCAAAACACTCTCAAATAAGGTAAACAACAACACTAATTCAGTCTAAAGGAAAACATACAATTTCTCCACTTACCATACAATAATTATCCAAGTTTTTTCAACCCAAACAGTAGCCGCACATAACCGCACTTCTTATTAGACGAGAACCCGTACAAAAATTGACTGACGAAAAGGCTGAACCGACTGTTACTTTCCTAATAGACGTAGACTGAATATTCATTTTTCGAATATTTTGTATGCGGAAATTCACAGTTCAGAGGGCAACATATGAATTCATTTTGAAAATCGAATTTTTTACAAATTCAAAGTTTCATTAAGAAAAACATTGGGACAATTTATAACTTAAAGTATGTCGCCTCGATTTATAGTTGCCAGGTCGAGGTCTGGACGAAAGCTGAGTAGAAGCTGAAAATAACTGAATGGTAAAGGGCAAAATTTCATTTTACTAATAAGCAGCTAAAGAACCATCTAGTTAGAGGATAGTGCTTTTTCTCGAAACAAAATTAGTTGAAGTACTCAGAAAAATGTTTGTCCCAGATCATTTTGCTAATTTTCTGCCACAATTTTATCAACTTGGCAACCTCCAGGTACAATTTTCTTTTCTTTAGGTTTTCCTAGGAGGAAAGGCAAACAAACTCGTATTTAATAATAAGTTTAGTTAACTTCAACGCATGAAGTTTTTCCAATTAGTACTAAAATGTATTTTACATGGGGTTGCAAGCAGAAATAAGATATTCATGGCGAAGCCCCTCATATACATGTAGTGATTATGCAACCAACAGTACACCAATTCAGGATCAGCGCGAATTTTTGAATCTGTTCGCTGGAATTTAAGTGAATATTTTTGAAACAAGCTAAACTCTCTAAAGTTGATTGGAGTCCAGGTATACTTATATATACTTTGCCCACAAAATTGTACTAAAATTGGAAAAGTAGGTATTAAGGTATTTTGTTTAAAAATATGTCGGAAGAAAAACAGCAAAAATAAACATTGCAGATGTGAAAAAAAATCAGCAAACGGTTTACCATCCTTTTTAAAACGATAACAAAAAACGGTTTTATACATGTTAGAAAATGTACAGTGCCTTTATATATTATTATTTATGTTTTATAAAGGCACTGTAAGAAAATGAATAAATCAACAAATTTTAAAAATTAATCGCTTAACACACTAAACATTAGCTGCATTTTTCGCTTCTAAACACTAATAAATTAGAACTGAAAAATTGCATAACAGTTAAAAGTTTGTTATACATGTCCTATTTTAGCTAATCATGTAACCTAATAATAAATAATAAATATTATTCCGTTTCGACTTTTTTAAATTTATTACACGTTTGCAAACAGAGGACTTTGCACGTCCTTTGTCACTTTATCAGTAAATAGCAAATTTTAATGAATAAAAGTGGTGGAAAACCGTGTTTCCAGGAGAAGTACGAATAAGAGAATTTGTTAGCAAAATGTAGGATTATCTGTCTATGTACAATTAAGGCGAGCATATTGTTACGTTTACTGCAGGCAAAATTTACTGGAAATACTTTCATCCCAGAAACACTTACAGTTTTTTAGAGATTTTCATTCTTCAAAACACATTTTTCACGTTTTGAGGAAGAAATATTTCTTACAAATGCATTAATAATTGATGCAAAGATGTTTTTATTTTGACATCAAACCTAGACACATTTAACTTTTCTACGAGGAGGACAATTTAAAATAAAATAAGGCAAAAATAAGTTTTTTGGAAAAACTTAACATAGAAAAATAAATACATAGTTTAAACTAGAACAATTGTTCATCAATGGTATATTAATATACCATTGATGAACAAGATCGCGAAAAGCAGGAACAGCTTAAAACAGTCTGCATTTTATTACGATATGATGCTGAATTTAATGCTAGAAAACAAGTTTCTAGAAATATAATTTAAAAAGAATGCTGAACATTAAAGAGTTTATGTTTGACCACTAATAAAAATAAAGCAAAGTTCGGTAATGTATTCGGAATATCAATGTTTGTCTGCCCGGTGGGCGATGGGCGTAGATTTAAACCAAAAATACATTTTAATGTAGACCCTTTTTAATGTAGACCCTTAACAGTATGGTAAGAATTTGTAAGCGATTGGTTAAACCGAGTTCCAACTACAATCAATGGGTGATAAATCGGGGCGTACTGGTGGACAATAGGAGACAATGATTTTGTGTTTTGCTTTTCTGCTGTTGCTCTTTCCTAATACATTTTCTGGAATTGCTAAGAATGGAAAAAACAAATGTAAATGTGTTTAGGAAATATCAGAGTTTTTAAAAAACCTCACCGCGCTAAATTCTTGTTAATTTTGTCAAGTACTTAGTTAAATTGATCCCAAAATAGTACAAAAGCGAAAAATCCTACACGGAAACGATCTGAGTGCGATTTTAATGGTTATTGTTACTGGTTATAGATCTTTTTGGCAATTTTTATTGGCTTGTTTACTGACATTCTATATGTAGAGGGTGGCATAAGAAAAATAAGTCTTCTGACTTAAGGAAAACCTAAGGAGATCTTTCGGCATTCTGAAACAGCTTTTTAATTATCAAGTGTTCAGTTAATTCCAAATATAGTACGAGCACGAAAAATTTTGTGCGAAAACGATGTTAAAACAATTTCTAAGGGTTACCTGCTTTTTCTGGTTGGCGCTCTTCGTTCTTAGAACACGCTTTTATTAGTATGTTTACTAAAAAACTTGACACGGTGTCCGCTTTGTTACTTAAATAATCTGGAACATTGTTAAGAATGTAATTTTAAAATTGTTTTTATCACTTAATAAATAATTCCAAATGGTATAACTTGAGCTGATTCCTTTGAAAAACTTATACAAACAATCCATTTTCAGGTTCTCCTTTAAAAACCAATTTTTGGAGCATGTTATGTTTATTAAAAATTTCAAAAATTATGTTTCCCTCACAAATAATTTCTTGTGAAGCTGACAAACATATGCGTATTTTTAATAACATTTTCAAATTTTGTATTTTTTGAATCACAAAATCAATTTCACAGTAGCTCCGAGGCAATTCTACTAAAAATTAAGATTATTTCAAAGCTTACAATCGTAAGGAATGGTCTTTAAATTACGCTTAATCGCATTTGCTAGTGGCTGCTTACATGTAATAAGGTGAATGGAAATTGGTTTGAATTTAATTTAGTTTTTCAAATTGTGTCCAAAATTCCTACTTTTAAACTGCTATTTTTTGTAGTTCGAAGTTTAATTTAACTAAGTAAACACAGCAAGTTGTCTAAAACTTTTGATATACTGAAGATTTTAGCCATTGCATTTTTATAGTAAAACTAGCATTAAGTCTAAATAATCTAGTAACTGATACCAAAATTTCACGCTCCAAAACATTCAACTAATCGCAATATTATTCAAATTAATAGATACCAGTAGATTTCTTAAAACATGGAATGTTTTTATTTATTTGAAATAAAAATTATTTAAGAACTACTCAAAAGACGAAATAATTTACATATTTTTGTTGTTAGGTATATTGTAGTTATAATGCATTTTTGTAGGCCTGGGTAACACTGTGTTGAGTTGCGCTATTGAGATGTTGCCGCTCTCATTGCTTAATGAGTTATAATTCATTTGTTAAAGCTTTACGAGACCCGAGACTGGAATTTTCAGATCTAACAAAGGGTCATTAACATTTTTTCTAAGTACCGTTTTACTACTTTGTTCAAACAACTAATAAAAGTAATCTAGATTTTTCGCAGCAATAGAACTGAGTCCAAAGAAAGTCGACGAGTTTTCTTGCAAAATCGATCTCTTAATTGTTTTGCATAATATATTCAGTTTGCCAGTATTTTACAGAAAAACGTTAGGGAAAACGCGGTTTTTCTGCTTAGAGACAGTGTTGTTTAGAAATATTGACCTAAAAGTGAAGAAACTCTAGTTTCCAAGGGGTTTCTATGGAAAACAATGATAAAAAAATCGAAAAAATCAATTTAAATTATTCACAATGATAAAACTACAATGATTTGTGGTTTTATCATTGTGAATAATTCAAATTGATTTTTTCGCTTGTCTTCCATTTCCGACAGACAATTTAAGGAAAAAAACCACATCAGATCATATTAATACATCGGCTATTAACCACAATTAATAGTTTATTACTCAATTAAAAGCACTTGGCATAATATACTTAACAGCTAAATACCGCCTCGACAATGGCACAGTACCAGATTAGTTGGAAAAATTAGCGACAAATCTGGTTCACAAAATATGAAATGATTCTACTGATATTTCCCGCCCCAAAAATTTGATACTTACAGTAACAGTTTTGATTTGCAAAGGATAATAATTATTGTGCTTATTCAGATCACAACCGGTATGGACTCTGTATATAAGCAATTATTATTAGTTCTATCAGTAGTGATTGCAAATTAAATATAGGCATGGGTTTGTTTCACAAGTGTTTAATGTGTGCTCTACTTTTCAAGTTCCAGGATAAATTGTAAGTAGAACAAGCTTAAAGAGAAAAATAAATATAACAATGTGTTGCAAGCAATTGAAGAAGGGTTGCTTATTACATTCATTCATCATTTTATTATTTTCCTGCCTCTTCAACAAATACAATCGATTTTCTTAGCAAAACTGACCCAAATGATAAAATGCATAAAGGTTAACATTTTATCTGGTTACCCCTATAAAAGTAAAATATAAACCCATAAATTATATATACTTGTCTTCAGGTACACATTACATGGTAACATCCATAATTAAGATTATCACAAATTTATTTGCATGCCGATGATATAAAGTACCTGTGCTACAACACTTAAGTTACAAATGCTTTCGGCTTTAACGAAAGTGTGATTAAAGCTTTTACCAGTAGCTTAAACCGAACGGGTTTACTGTTAATATGGCAAATATTTCGTTAATCTTCACACTACTTATAGGAATTTATTTTAATTTATTTGCTTGGTAAGTTTCACATTTTCAATTACTGTATTACATGATAAGTATTAGCACTTACGAGATTTTTTATTTTGTTTTACTCCTCATTGCACTTTTCATTATTTTCCAGTGAGAGCAAAGTCGCGAAGAAACCTCTGCAAGTTTTCTGGAATGTTCCATCGTTTCAATGCAATCCTTTCAAACTGAACTTTACAAAACCACTAAATAAGTACGGCATTGTGTACAACAAAGATGCAGCTTTTAGAGGCCAACAAATTAATATCCTGTATGATCCAGGAAATTTTCCAGCTATTTTGAAAAATGGAAAAGACAATTTTTTAAGGTAAAGTTATATATTATAGCATAATTGAGAATTAATTCTTTTGCAAGATAGATTTTCTGATTTTCTCTTGCAAAATGAAACATGCATCGAAATATTTTTTGTTGGAACCAGCAGGGCATAATTTACACATTTCAAATTTATAAAACAGTATTATTTGCGCATTATAAACCGCTCAAAAATGTAAAACGTAGCTAATTCATATATTGAATAAAATTCAAGCAATTGTGCAATTATTTGTCCTATTATATCTATGTATTTGCATTCACAACAGAAAACAAATATTTTTTTATATAAATATGATTATCGTCTTGCACAGAACACAAGAAAGCCAATTCTAGGGAGAATTTTAAAACAGTCAAAATTACGATGATAAAAAACGAAAATTTCATTAAAACCTTTTAACTAACTGTTTATCTCTTCCCGATTTTCGAGCATGAATAACTCAAATCGACTTGAAACTCTACACTTTTACTTGACACCTTTATTAATCATTGATTTGCTCCTTTTTGCTTAAACTTGATTTGAAAATCATTGAAACATTGAAAAATCTATCACAATTTAAAAAGTGCTAAGTATTTACTTAAAGTTTTACGAATTTGGGAAGCATTTGCCATTCTAAACTGTTAAATTAAAAATATACAAAATAAGACGCTAAATTAAAAACAATTGTGGTTCCAGAACATCAATCGGTGGAAAATAGGAATTTGGTCGAATTACTGGTATATAAATAAATCGTTCTCTAAATAATTTAAAACAAATGTGATTGTAAACGGAAATAAAAACGATATTTGAAAATGTTGATTTTTTTCGAACATTTCCAGAAAATATGTCCTAAAAGCGTACATAAAGTGAGACACAAATTGGGCTTTTAATACTGGCAAAATAATTTTACATTTTTTAAAGGATTTTATAAGAATTTAGAGTTTTTTATGACAATTTTTAGGAAAGTTTTGGCTCCAATATTGAACATTCACGTGTTTGTTAGTTAAAACGGATCCTCGATGTGGATATCGATCCACATTTAAAATATAATTTCTCCCAATTCCAATATAAATAAGCCTTTTTAAGAGGCTTGAATAACACATATTTTGTAATTAAATAATGTTTTACATTTATGTACCAGTTTTTTTCCAAAGTATTACATACAAGCGTGTTTTTTACTTCCGTTCAAAAGCGATTTTTTCCAGACATTTAAGCGCTTTCAAACTTTTTGAGCACGCTGTTATTTATTTATAAATAATTCTGAAAAAAAATGTTTTTAAGATAATACAGGTGCAGAGAATGATATAATTAATTATTTAGATGGCAGCATCAAGTAAGTTATCAAAATTACAATCACTTTAAAGGAAGAATAAAATTTACTCCAAAAGCAATAACGAAAAACCGGATATAAAGATATACAAAGCGGAAATGATACAACTTCCGCACGTTTGAAACCCACAGGTTTTGTTCATTTGTTGATTAAAAATTGGTTTTCAATTGTGATCAGCTTTTCAGATACTTAGTTTTTCGGATTTGTTTTTCGACGACCTAAAACGTCATCTGTTCGTTAAATTCAATTTTCCATATTATAAAATCACAAAGAAAATCAGGCTTCTAAAATAATCATTAAGTAAAACAGAAATTAAATATTATTGCTTGAATATGTAGGTAGAGAGTTCCCTGTAAAAGGTAAAGTAGTGAAAATTCAGGTAATTTTCAAATTTGGTTCGTTAATAATAAGTTCACTGTTTCCTTCATTTATTTAGAAACGGTGGAGTACCTCAAGAAGGCAATTTGAGTAGTCATTTGAGAATTTTCGACGAAATCGTTGACCAACTTATTCCAAACAAGCAATTCTCAGGTAAGGAAAAGAATGAACTTAAAGACGTATTTTTATTCCTTAAAATGTTATTACTGCATTAAAGAGAAAACGGCAAAAACTGCAAGAACTGGCTTAAGATTTAATAGAAAATGTTCCTTAGAATCTATCTCCAAATCATCAAACTAGTTAGTACAAAACCTCTAATTAAAATCCTTTAAGAATTTTTTAAAGCTTGGCATGCACTAAATTACGTTTGCATTTGCAAACTATTTTTAATCATTTTTTGTTTTATTTGACTAGGACTAGCAATTATAGACTTTGAAAGCTGGAGGCCAATTTTCAGGCAAAACTGGGGAGTTTTGACGCCATACAAAGAACTATCCGAGAAACTTGAAAAGAAACGACACCCTATTTGGTCCGAAGCTTGGATTAAAAAAGAAGCGGCTAAAAGGCGCGTTTTTGCGCTGGACTTTTCGATTTGAAAATAGATAAACATTTTTCTTTAGATTTGAAGAAGGTGCAAATAAGTTTTTGGAAGCAACTATCACCCGAGCAAAGTCGCTTAGACCGAAAGCGTCCTGGGGTTACTATCACTATCCGTACTGTTTCTTCAGCACAACCCAAAAAACGTGCGCTAAAGAGGTTTTGAGCGAAAACGATAGGTAATGAAGAATATTTGCTAATGAAGCATTAGAAAATTGAAATGTATTATTTCTGTTTGTCTATAGCATAAAATGGCTTTTCAACATCTCAGATGCGTTTTTCCCATCAGTCTATCTACAAGAATCATATTCGCCACAAGAAAGGGTGCAATATATTGAAAGATCTTTAGCCGAAGCTCTTAGATTGAGAAATCAACTGAAGACCCACAAGAAAATATACGTTTACTTTTGGTACCAATTTCAGGATACTGGAAATTACATTTCAGAGGTGATTAACTTTTGTTGGAATTTACATTAGGGCTGCTGGCATGTTTATTGATTGTTTTAGGAACAACTATATTTGCCCCTAAAAGCAATAGCAAAGTATAACATCGATGGAATGGTCTTATGGGGCGCCAGTGCTAATGTTAATTCGAAATCAAAGTGCCTGCAACTACATGAATATGTTGATAAAGTGTTTGGACCTAGTTTGGTTCAGGTGTAGCAAATTTTAGAACAATTAGTGCTTTTGTAAATGTTTTTACTTTTACTTCAATTAAATAATTCTTATAATAGTTAATATAATAATAGTGAATAAAGAAGAGATTGTTTTTACCTTTTTGGTTGCGATTGCTTTTATCTTTAATGTTTGTGCTTATGTTGTGCAGTTTACGACGAGCCCAATTTTAGTGAGTTAATTTTTTACGTCCCATTGCTTTTAAACATTTTAGAATTGTTTCTGGTAATGCAAAAACGTAATGTAATGTGACTAGAACATGTCCAAAAACGTTTCTAACAAATTAATTTAATAAAAATTTAGCACTTAATATAATAATATTAATATTACATTTAACTGAATTTTGTGAATTTGGGGGTACAGAATATGATATTTTTTGTTTATTATGTTGTATGTTTGTAAAAAGTTTCTAAGGCATACTTTTTGGCTCAAGATCGTCCGGATTCACTCAAAATATTTTTTCGAAACAACAAAATTTTTTTTGTATCCACTCTTTAATGTCTGTTTTCAGACAAATATAGAGCGAATTGAATTCCGTGGATGAACAAAGGCAATTTTAGAAAATGTTCTTTCAGGTTTGCACTCCAACCATATGTTTGTGAATGTGCCTGTTTACTCAAACTATTAAGAGACACCGCACATTCAACTTGATTTTCACATGGGCTCCCACGTTTTGTTCAGTATTTATAAAATTTCCGCAGTTCCGCAGCTGAAATGTTGAAATTGTAGATATCTTCAAGTAAATTCAAATCTCCCGCCTCCCTCAGTCGCTTGTGCTCGATCAACAAAAGTAGGTTTCTTCAACAGGCGGTGGGAATTGGAAACTACTTTCCATAACTTCTGTGTTTTGTGAAAAGAACTGTCACCTGTCACCTCAGATTATGTGTGATTATGTCTTTGATTCTGTCAGTGAGGACTTTCAACGTTTTTTTTTTAAATTTCCATTCCGACTTCACTTCCATTGGTTATTCAAGCAAACGGAAATTCCACGTTTTATAAAAATGAGTGAAACAATTGTAAGAATAAATCTAAAGTGCTAATTTATCTAGTTAGAATTATAATTTTTTGAGGTTAAAAGTTTGTCCTCAGCCCTTTGGTCAAGAATACTGTTTTTAGCACTAACATTTTGCTTATAGAAAATCCCAGATACCCCCGAACGAGAGCAGAGGCACTCTGAATCAGATGATACAGAACATGAAGTGCAATTTACACCCATTGTATCGCTACCAGAAGTGCACGTTTCAACAAATGAGGAAGATGAAGTTGAATTCTTGAAGCTACGTGCAAAGCTGTATAGGTTCGACAGCAGAAGTGATACCCCCGAATGGAAGGTAATTGTAATGATAGTAATTGCTAAACATGTATGTATGTAGCTAATACAGTGTGCTGGTGCTGGATGATTCTTAAATGTGCAATTCGTCATGTGGATCTACTTTTTAAAATCAAGTTGCAACAAAAACTAAAATAATTATGTAGAGAAACAGACTTTGTTTCGAAAAACTGCAAGGCAATTATATTTATTTGTCCAGAACGCACTTCAAACACTCAGCGAACTCAATTTCCTGAGGTAAATGAGAGTCAAAGTAAATTGGCAAGTTTTCATTAGTTTGATTCCTTGATTTCGTGTTAAATTTTAAGAAAATTTACTACATAAAATTAAATTTAGTTTTTTATAGGTTTCACTGACTTTGTGATGTAAATTTGTAAATTATGTCTAACAATAACAAACGTTTTCAGTTTCATGGTACTTAATTATAAAAAACGTACATTTTTGAACATGAGCTTCATGTTCTTGACTATTAGCTGCACGTTTTGGAATTTTGGGCAAATTTGAAATAGCAATAAAGGCAGGCTTGTAATTCTACTCGAAAAACAACCGAAACCAGGATTTTCCTTTGCAAACCGTTTTAGTAACATAAAATCATTGAACATTGCAATGTGTTTTTTAGGGTATAGCAGGTTTGAATCACGATCCGTTTGCTTAAAATTCGAAAAAGGAAATGAATACAACTCGATCTCGGTGTTGAAAGTTGGTAAATTAATGGCGACTTCAACTTTTTAAAAATATATTAAGTGCTCAGTTGTTTTACGCTGCCTGGAAAATAGCTATTAAACTTCAAGTTAAATTTTCATTTCCTAATTTGTTTTCAATGAAAGGTTTTGATGTGCACTTTTACCCTAGAGGAAATCGTCCTAATCATTTACAGTGTTTTTTGAGTGGCATTCTCTACTATCCATTGGAATGTACTCACTTTTTATACCCTTGTTAGACGCTTTGGAGTTGTTTAAGTGCGATTTACTTCTTACCAGTTTTTATTTCTTAGATAAAAAATATTTTTTCTCGAATTCAAACCTTTAAAGAATTAAAGCTCTTTGTGTTGGTGATTTCCTAAACATTTTTCTTTATAGGAAAGAGGCACTGGTGTATTGAAGATTCTCCGCCACAAAGAGAAGAGCTCATTCAGGGTTGTAATGCGTCGTGACAAGACCCTGAAAGTGTGCGCCAACCATTTTATTACACCTTGGATGAATCTGAAAGACAGCGTTACTAATGAAAAGGCATTCATTTACACTGTGATGGCTGATTTTGCCGACGAGGAAGCTAAATCCGAATGTTTAGCAGTCAAATTTGCAACCCATGATAGTAAGTCAAAACCTCCACTTATAAGTATAAATGCGAGTGAAAAATATTTCTTTTTAGATGCAGCTCTATTTAAAAGTAAATTTGGAGATGCTCAAGAAATATTGAAGACTGATTGTGATTTGTATAACGGAAAAGTGGAAGAGGAGATTCAAAAGGAGATTGAGAAAATTTTGGAAGCATCCGAAGAGAATGAAGACGAAGACGATACTAAGGAGATCTCAGAGAAATTGTCGCAGTTGGACGTGGACAAGAAAAAAATAGAGAGTGATGTGAAAGTCGTTGACCAGTAGATCTGTTCGAATTTAACATCATTTTAGAATAAGATATGCGGTGTGAAAGGTGTTTGATAGTTTGCTGATCTATTTTATATGCATTCCTAACGATATATTTTTGTAAAAAAGCTGTTTAATGTATTATCTACTCATTTTAATAAATCTCGTATCAGCATCAATTTGAGTTTTTATGACTTAACGTGAACACCGAAAGACATTTTTATACAAAAAAAAATTTGTGTGTTAATTATTATGTGGACTGAAACTCCATGTTTCCTAGTGAATGGTAAAAAGGTGAAACAGTTAACAGAAAAATGTTTGCAGTAAAATGTGCAATTATTTAGTTCTTCTAAAAATAATATCAATTTACTTTTTAATGAGTCTGTCACAAATTTGTTTGTAGATTTTTCTGGAAAATACATTCGATAAACACCTTGTAAGTATGTAAATAGATAAAGTACTTGATAAACATTCAAGTGTTTACCGTAGTTTACGGTTCAACAGTGATGATTTCAGTGTTGCCGATAAAATTCCTTTTTTTTTATTACTGCAATTATTTTTGTAATTGTAATTTTATGTTGGGGTCTGTTCAAACATTTGCACGTTATTAAGAATTAAAGATTAATTTATCTTCAATGTTAAAATAAAAAAAAATTTTAGGGAAAAATGCTCGAGTCCATTTGTGATAAGCACAGTGTTTAAAACTATCAATTTTGTCGATGTTTCAGGTGATAAAACATCCTCAAACTTCGGATAAATTCACGTTCTCAAAATGCATTATTTCCTTCTGGTTTTGAAATTCTATACTATTCTCACAAATAGACAGCGCTGTAATTTCATTGATGTTTGTTGATGCCCTACACTCATGGCAACCAATCAGACCTGGCCGTGTAGGTTTGACACCTGACGTGGAAATTTGCGGATAGTTCATTTTTATTATAAATGGGGTCGAATAATTGATGCATTGTATTATTCTCACTTGCACCTCTGTAGTGAAATTACCTGCTGAAAGCTATTGAGAGCCAAGATGTTGACCAAACTTGTATTCCTCGCGTTTGCAGTCATTTGCGCGTTCTTATTCAAATCATCGGAGGCCCATGTTAAGGGCTCGGTGTTGTTGGATGAATATAACTTTGATAGAGTCATTTCTCGGTTTGAGACGGTTTTGGTTAAATTCGATGCGGTTTATCCCTTTGGAGAGAAACACGACGCTTTTAGAAAAGTAGCCGAAGAGTTCATAGATTCGGATGAGCTCTTAATAGTGACGATAGGCATTAAGGACTTTGGGGAGCATGACAACCAAAAACTAGCTGAGAGGTAAGATTATCATGGTTTTACTATGCTAAACACCTTTTTGCGGTAAAGCTTACTTCAACTTATATCCGGCAATATCCAAAAGTCATCTACTTAACCGACTTACCGGTTATATCACCAACTTATCCGAACTTTGCTTGTTTTGCTGATTATACCTCACACTTAACATTTGAAGCCCCTACTTAAAATGGCTTAATACAGTACATGTAACCCCTGCAATCCGAACTAATTATGGCTTAATTTTTATACATACCTACATAATACATATTTGTAAGTCTAGGTTGATGTAAAAAAATGTGATTTTAGTTGGTTTATTCTCTCTTTGCTCTGCCTTTTAAAAACCCTTTTTTCATTTCTGTTAAAAACCCATTTTGTGCATATCGCGAAACATTTGTTAGCCTTTCTGTGAGAAATACCTATTGGCTCTGCGCCTTCGTCCGTTTCGCCAGAGTGGTTCATCTTGAATATGTTCCAAAATATCCATATTGTTTCCAAACCAAGACCCTCGTGACTGGCCCAATTAATAATTCCGCAATGTGTAAAATCCCCGTCAATTTGGTTGGAAAATCTAGTAACGTCCGATCTCTTTTTTGCCGATGCCTTCTATAGCTTCTCTATGCTTCCACGCAAACAATGGAGGAAGTTCTTCCTCATCTCAACCATAAACTTGTTGCTCAATGAATTCACTCCAGGACTTCTCGTCTATATAAGTTCGGTTCAATCATAACATCTTTTAGATTATTTATCTTTACTTCTCTATATACATATATACATATTGTATCCTCCCTTTTTTAAGAGACATTTTCTGTAATTTTACTTATATTGGCTTGAATCACATTATGAACAACGGGTTACAAGGTTACATTAGTTGGAAAAAACATTACAACAATTTGTTTGTCTGATGAAAAGTGTTTTGGGTCCCTTGGCACATTGTCTAAAGTTAGAAGAACTGGCATGTAAATTCAGCTCTCGCATTTGTTTTCGCACTGCAGGAGCAAAATCTGTGAGGAACGATTTTTTTCTCTTGTGACCCATGCTTTCTTCTCTCCTTAGCAAGTCATCGATAACTATTCATTTCCAAAATAACGAGGCTTTCCTGATTTGCCTCACACTAACAACTTTATTTTATGAGTCCCAGAGGCGTTTGAACAAGACACAAATGTAATTCATTCCTTGCTCATTTTTCTACTTGGGGCTGATGGCTCAGATTGATCAGCAAGTGTCTTTTGAGGGAGTAATTTCCAAAAATAACCCACTTGTCTGCGTTATAGACTTGGTGCAACAACTGCATTTCCCGAAGTTTATTTCGAAGTAGTTCTTTCTTGGCCTTAAGCCTCGTCACTGGATAAGTTTTCGCCTGTGATAAGTCGTTGTCGAATCCCATATCGGTTTTTAAATCCATCAAAACACCCATTATTCGATGATAAAAAAATTGAGCTTTTTCCTTTCTGGATCTGTGTCAACCCGCACTGATCGAGCAAACGAAAGCAAGTTCCGAATAAAGCGGTTTTACTGTATTAAGTAAGTGTATCAGATGTAAAACTATCCGTTTCTATTTGATAAGGTTTGGCATCGTAAAAAAGAGGGATTGGCCTGCCCTGAGATTGTTCGTCAAAGGACAGGACGAACCATTTTCCCTGAACTCGACGCATACTTGGAATGAAAATGAAATTAAAAAATTCATTAGAGAAAACACTAACGTGTACTTAGGTCTGCCAGGGTGCTTGGAGGAATTTGATAAGATAGCAGTTGAATTTGCCACTTCTTTTGATAAAGTGGGAATCCTCCAAAAGGCAGAAGAAAAAGCCGAAGCCCTGGAAAATGAGGTAAAAATTGGTTGCTTATAACATACATATTTACTAGATACGTTGTACTTTTATTACTTTTTTTTATAAGTTCATAAGTAGTTCATCAAAACGTAATATAGAAGCTCACATACGACGGTCAAGGTTTGTGTGTTGGTTATATGAATTTTCGTTAACATTAACAACATTTATCAAATCACAAAAACTAGTTAATATATTTGGATCTCCACAGGAACAGAAAAAGGTAGCAAAAACATACATAAAATTCATGAGAAAGGCCCTAGATAAAGAGACCTTCCTTGAAGATGAAAGGAAACGGCTGAACAAAATCCTGCGAGAGGGTAAAGTAAAGGCCGAGAAGAAAGAAAACATGCAACTCCGAGCCAATATTCTGACCGCCTTCATTCCACCTAAAGACGAGCTTTGATATAATCAATTTATGAAGAAAGTTCTGTTTGTAATAGGAGTTATCAACTTTCTATTGTTTGCAGGCTATTTTTTCTATTTTCGGGACCGTAATCTTTCCGTTAATATTAATCTCCGATTAGGCGCACAATAATCAGATTCAGCTATTGATCGTTATTACTTGCATTCGTGAATTTATTGAAATCGGGGACCATTTACCGAAACAATATACCGTTCAAAGCAACTTAATTTCCTGATTGTTCCTGGCTACATTGTTCCAGCTAATAAAATTTTTAGCTTAAATGTGATGTATATCTGAATGTCGTGCAAAAATAATGAATTTTTGACAATATTTATTCATTAAGCTAGTATAGGTGGTGTTTTTTAGATGGGAAAATGCTCATAATGAGCGTTAAAATCCCATTCCGCCAAATTGTTTGACTGATTTATCAATTATTATCTTTTTAATATCACACAATAGTTAACTACGTGATGTGTTTCAAGGCGTTCAAATATTATCTATATAAATGTATTTCCTCAAAGCAAACAGTTGGCATTTACTGAGTGTATGTGTTTGTTGTTGTTAAAACTGATATAATTGATGCTATGTGATATTTTTGGACATTCCAAAGCTTCCGATTCCATTTTACAATGGCCAGTACGGGCCATTTTTAATTCATTAATATAAGATACAAGATTAAAAGTAGAATTGTTTGTATCGTTTTATATATCGGCGTCATATTTATTGTTCATTTTAATTTTGACGCTGTTAGCACAGCTTTCAAAAATGAAACAGTACTGTTTGTATATTTATTGTTATATTGTTTGTGTACAGAGATTTTATGATTATATTTACTATGCCAAACTTATAACAATGTGTTTTAATGTACTGTAAGTTTTAATATACTCCACTTTTCTTCCAGTTTTTAGCGCAAAAATTGGGTTTATTTGAAATTAATTAGAAATTGGAAGAACATTGAATTAGAAAATGTGTTTTCCTCCGAAATATGAACAATAAACTCGTAATCAGTCCCAATAAACCTTGTCATTGCAGTTGCAGTTTTGAAAGAGAATTTTTCTGTAAAATAATTTATCTATGGATACGATAGATTGAATAAGTAGGTAATAAGTTGGATATTTATAGCAACAGATACCATGGGGATCTATTGAAAATCCATAGCAATTTAATTAATATTGATAACGTCAGATGCATTTTTTTACGTTTCGCGTGCATCTAGTTCTATCGCTTTACTCATACGCCTTTGCGATTGCAATATTTTTTCGAATCTTACCTTAATTATCGAATCTTGATTCTCTTCACATTAAAAATAATCTTACCTTTACGAGAGGCCGGAGTCTAATTAAAAAAAATCATGTCCTCACATGTAATAACATTGAAACAAGACACCGAACATCACCGATGCGCTCTTCCTGGGGAGCCCTGGGATATAGTCCCTAAATTTATTGAAGGCGGAATATTGGTTGATTTAAGAAGAAAACTGAAAAGGTACTTTTTTCAAATTATTAAATGTTGAAACCTGAGTTGAGGTGACTTGAAATTATGGAAAAAACTTTCATGTGATATCTTACTACTCACACTTGATGATTGATGAACCTCAAAATATGATATTTTGTTATGAATATTTCATTGCCTATAATTGTTTTACATGCAGGTTTTTAGTGATCCAGTAATCTTACTGAGCTCTGGTCTGAGCTCGCAGTTGACAATTTCACATCCTTAGCACTAAAGTGCCGTTTACACGCTGCAACAAACTGGCTTGCACAAGCCAATCATTAAGTGCCGTTTACACGCTCAAGCCATTTGCACAAGCCCGATCGCTCAGGCAAATCGTTACTGGATACTTTTGCATCGCAACAAGTCGATTGCTGCGCTACATTTGTTGCCGTGCTGTGTTCACTAGACGGCGAGTTGCACGCTACTTACTATACGCAACATTGTATCATGTATCTGTGCTACAAATGTTGCGCGACTCGTGTTCACTAGAATACCTAAGCAGCGCAATAATTTTGTATCTGCACAAACTTTTCCGTACTCGTTTCAGTCGATCTCTTTCGGTTTGAAAATGTCGAGAAAACTTGCTGCTGCTCTAATTGTGCTTTCAACTATAAAAATACGAAGACTTGCTAAAAAAAGGAAAATATGAGTTCCCGAGTGGATAGCGAGAAGAACTGAACTAGGGGATAAACAATTAATGAAATAATTATGACATGAAGATCCGGGATGTTACAAAAATCTTTTACGTGTGTCTGCAGCAGATTTTGATTATACGGGGTGATTCACAACCTTATGGACACAGAGCAGGGGCGTGCAGGTAAGGCGACTGGTTATGAAAATCTAAAGGTTGTTCTTTTTTCTAGAGGCATACCCCCTTTTATCCCCCGAGCTTTTTTGTAGTGCGCCACTGACTTTGACATTTTTCTCTTAGTGCGGGTGCATCTGTAGATCTGATAAACTTTTCAAATACACATTGCATTATTAAACTGACAGTGATTTTGATTTATCAATTATTGAGTGTGATATTATTGTGTTCGATGCAGTTTATTTTATAACGCTGATAACAATGAATCAATAAATTATCAAGGGAGAAGCTGCAGATACTGCAAATACTAGGTTAAGGGTGCTCATGTACTAAATGCCTGTTCGAGTTTCGCTTTCTTTTAAATTTCCAATTAAAGTACACACACAATTATACACACTAATGCAGTTTAAGTAAAAAAAAAATGCGGATCGTCCATCAATTTGCAGAAAAATGTATTACAAACTTTTGAAAATAATCTTCAAACGGCCGGGTATTTATCATTGCAAATGAGATTGCACATTGCCGTGCACTGTTAAATATTGTTTTAAGAACTTACAATCGATGTTGTGCAACAAAATTGT
>NW_026018611.1:7115126-7126346 GCF_020466585.1 Dendroctonus ponderosae
AAGCAAATAAGAAATTACGAGAAAAAAATACAGAAACTCAAATGAAGAGTTTACACAAACCCAAGAAGAGCAATATGTACTCTCGTTAAAGCATGTTAAATGTTGCAAATAAAAATATATTTTACATTCAAAAGGAAATTAAATGAAATTTTACCTATTCCTGATCCATTTATAAATTATCCATGATCCATCATGCGTTAAATAAGTTGAATATTTTATGATTTCTATTAATTTATGAAGTTATCACTTCTGTCGGGCGTCCCGTGACGCACACCGTTTTTTTAAATATTTTTTGTGTGTCCTTTTGCTCACATTTTTCTCTGAAAGCTTCAAGTGCAAGTAGAGGTTAAAATAGGGATGGCGCACGAGTTTAAACTTTAAAATTTATTTTTTTTACTTCAATTTAATTTACAATAATTCAGGTTTATCGGCTGTAAGCTAATCCAAATAAAAATATACAAAAATGTAACGCTGTAATAAACGAAATTAATTTTTTTCACAAAAAAATTTGAACAAAAGGACGCTAAGAAATTATAAGAAAATTTATGGAAAATCACCCAGGAACCCTACATGGACTTATATTTGTGCAAATAACTCGAAAACGAAGACAGATACTAAAAACTAAATTCACTTCAGATGGAATCGTTGGCTTGAGCGTGTAAACGATGTTCAAGCCAGTTTTATGGGTTTTGAATGAAAAATTGAATATTGAATATATTGAATAATATMTATCATGTACGGAATTCCCTTTGTTATACCTATTATCACTTTAATGCAATTATTTCCTAATATTACCGCTGYATTCCACACATTWTCAAACTYWTTATTGAYTTAATAAATTGTTTGGATTAWYGGATRATTTTGTTCAAAACGSCATTRTAAAAATAAGCTTGCATCTGAGTCCATTTGTTCCCAATTTTTTCACATGGCAGCTGCAGCCTGGTACAGTTTAACTCTGGATGAATAGAAAAATGAAGCCAAAGAAAATACATTTGAATTAGGATATAGGAAAAGGAATGCAGACAAAGGTACGGTGGCGTGTGTAAAACAATGGCTAATGAGAAAACAAATTTGTGACTATTGATTCCTACAAATCGTTTCCTTTTCAGTGGAAGGGCTGCAAAACTGTACGCAAATATGTTCGAGGAATTCAAAAAATGGTTTTTTACTTAATAGTTATTTGAATCATGATTACAAAATATTATAGTACTATTATGTATTTGCATGTAGATCGTGTGATTATTTTTCGCTTTTGCTTGATTTTTAATATTTTTAATTTCTGAAATTTTGCGCTGTGATTTTTCAAGTGTTAAAAAACACTAAAATTGGTTGTAATTTTTAATTTCACTGTTTTAATAAGTTAATCGTCTTCAGTATTTCTACTGATCAGCAGTTAGACTTTGGAAATAATATATAATTCATACTCATAATTCAAATTTGTATAAGAAAAACATAAAATCGATCTTAAGGGACGAAGTGAAATATGACTGAAACCATAAGCAATTCAAATAATAATAAAAAAATTTATTCAACTGGTTTTCCTGTACTAATCATTACTTTGGGCTAATCAAAGCATTGTTTTTAATATGTGAAATAACTTGAAAAGTAAAATGTGGAAGTGAAATGCATTAAGAACCTATTGAGCTGAAAGACTACGGAAATTCGCAGACTAATAAATTTTTATTGGACAATTTCCAGGTCAACTATGATAGACAAAAGACACCCACTCACCAAATCCTACGCACCATCCCTCAACAGATTAAAAGAAGCTGAAAAGTCTCATCTAGTAGAACATTACTATATGATTCACCCCTTCAGCATGTTCAGCTTTTACTTTAACATGCTAGTGGTGGTGATACTAATAATGCATTTCATTGCTGCACCAGTAGTTTATCCCCTTTTGGAAAGCAATTGGATAATCAATGTAATCTTGCTTCCAGTAAATCGTAAGTGATACGAATATATTTTTTTCATTTCGCTTGATTCACATTATCTATTTTGTTATAGTTGTCTTTATATCCCTGATAATTATAACATTCAGTACTGGATGCTACGACGAAACCCACAACGTAGTAATTATGAAAACGGGATATGTAGCGGCACGCTACCTGCGCACATATTTTATATTCGACATTCTTTCATTTCTGCCTCAAATATTACGATTCTCTCGAATGGATGAAGCGCTTCAGAGGAAATCGTTCCACATGACCACGCCAATATTGGTCATTCTCAGATATTTCAGGCAGGTTCAGTAAATTATAACAAAAAACGTTTACATTTTCAGTTGCTTTTTCATTTCCAGGTACTTTTGGTGTCTGAAAGTCCTGCAAAATCTTCGCTTATACTATGGCTTCAGTACCTTCACCTATAAAGCGGTGAAGTTAATACTCCATATTACAGTTGGACTGGTTCTTTGCATCTACATTTCCTTTTCATTTTTGGCAAGTGCATTGATTCAATTAATTCAGTTATAAGTGAAAATTCGATTCAGTTATAACAATATGTGTGAGGAAATTTGGGCAGTTTTGACCCAGAAAGCGAAATTCGAATATTAGACATTTATGTGCAATATTAGGACGAAGTTTCAAGTTTTCCGACCCGTTTTTGCTCATTTCTCGGTGTTTTTTGTCATAGTTTGGTAAAATACTAAAATGACGTGATTGAAATAAAATTAATGGTAATTTTCAAGTCATAGAACTTTAAAAAATTGATCTAAATCATCACTTCATTGTTTAATTATTTATTTTCAGACTGATGTACCTAATCACTCAGGAGGAGTATTCCTCAAACATTCAGAAGCCACTTTAAAAATGTTGATGCTGGTTAGTAACGGCCACCACAACAAGGAATACTTAGCGGAATTGATTCTTTCCAATACGTTCATCTTGCTCGGCTTCGTCCTACACTTGGCCATTCTGGTAGAGGTAAATCAATGCGTGTCATGGCGATTGAAAATTAAACTTTTCAGTAATTGGCCGACGAGAGGGCCAATTATTTTATTCCGAATTGGGTTTTTAGACGACACAAATTTGGTCGAAGTATTTTAATGCTGGAAACCAACAAATTACTGTGTATGATTCGGTAAATGCGTATATGCGATATAAGGCGTTGCCCATGACTCTTCGGAAGAGGATTTATCTATATCTAGAATTCAAGTATCAGGGCCATTTTTATAAAGTAATTACTCATTTTTCATTCAAATTTGCTTGAATTTGAATGAAAATTAACAAACGGTTTCAGGAGTCAGTAATAAAAAAAGCAACATCAAACTTTCTGAGAAGAGAAATCCTGCTGGCCGCTACTAAGAAAAACATCAGAAACATCGACATGTTTGGCAAGTTTCCTGCAAATTTATTGAAAAGGATCCGCTCGCATTTGGTATCAGAAATATTTTTGCCTGGTGACATTATCATTAGGGCTGGTAATGCAGGTAAATTTACCATACCATTTCTAGGTCTTGGCTTGTTAAGATTTATGATTTTTTTCAGGTCAGTGTATGTTTATTCTGTTAGCCGGAACAGTTGTGGTTACAACGTCAGAAGATCGAGCAGTGTGTTATTTGCGGGATGGAAGTCATTTCGGAGAAGTAGCCTTAGCTTTCAATTTATTCCGAGTAAGTTTCACTCACGATCTCTTAATTTAAGTTTGGGCTGTGTCAAGCAATAGAAAGTCAAAAATTGAATGATTCATTTAATTAACTTTAAAAATAAATTACATGAAAAGGTAATTCATAAAATGGAAAGCACAATTTTTCACGATTTAAAACCAATATGCGTGCATTTATTAAATTAGACGTTGAAAGCAGTTTTCTCAGCTATAATGAGACTAATTACATTTTTCAGAATGGAAATGTAACTGCGGTCACTCCTTGCGAAATTTACAAACTAGATCGACACAGTTTCTGGACAATTATGGCGAAACATCCAGATTTATGGAAAATGGTTCAAAACAAGGCAGCTGATCAACTGGTGAGAGCAGGGGATGCAGCAAATATTGTTGATACTAAACAAGGTAAAATTAAAATTAAGTTGATTTGGAAATACGGTAATTTATTTCGTTATTTTGGCTAGACCCCTAAAAGAATGATATCTGAAGAATCCGAAGGTTTTTCGAGCGTTAGTTACCTAGTTTAGTTACAACTTATTGCAATTGTCGCTTATTAAAAAAAATATTGCTTAGAATTACGATATAATTAAGCGTGTAGTTCAGAATAATTGATATAATTTAGTATTAGTTATTTGCACACAAAATAGAAAATTTTCGATTTTCGAACTAATGCACATTTAACATTTATGTTACATAGTAGATTAGCTAAGTAGTTTCAACATATTTAATTAATATCCAGCAAAAATGATTAACTTAACACGTTTTATAAAAGTGCTAGTGAATATAGAGCGTTTTTAAAAAAATAGTTGAAATAAGTCAAGTGGTTTTATATGCAACATTAGTCAGAATTCGGTGAATTATGTATGCACAATAAAACAAGATCGAAAATTCTTCGTTACGAAAGCGCAGAGTGTTTTATCACTTTCTAGTTTATTCCGAAACAAACTTATCTTTTCATATTTTATTGCGCGACTATTCTTTTCCATATTTTCATCTATTTACTGCATTTTCAATCTAACACTACTGCAGGCAAGATTGTATAAAGAGCTCAAAATTGTGAATAAACGATTAGTGCATCAACAAAAAAAAAATGAGTTTATTTCATACACCAAATAAAAAGTTCTGGTAGTTTTTGTACTACGACACTCAAGAATTCATCACGTGTCAAAAACGGCTTAACTCGATTGTTTCATCAAAATATGAGTCTTACGTAAGAACAAATTCACAGCGAGTTTCACCAAAATACATCGTACCATTCTCCCGACATTAAAAAAAATTTTTTTTTTAAATCATTGAGCATTAATAGCAGAGGAGCCAGACATTTTTTGTTAACAAAAGTTAGGTCAGATCGTCTTATTTTGATTCAAAGAATATCGCAGTACCCTATTGATCATGTGCTTACGGGACACCCTGTATAATAATTGTACCATAGAAAAATACAACAGCTCATATCACGATAAGTACGCAAATCGTTCATTTGCTAGATTCACGGTGTAAAACATATTTTTTTGTTTTTTATTTACAGCTAATAACTCTTTGGAAATAGTAATATAAAATTTAAAATTATATCTAATCGTATGAGTAAAGTCAAGAGGCATTTTGGCAATCTGGTATGAATTACTTGACAATTATTAATTATGTGTGTTATTTCGAGTCGAAAAATATGCAGTTTAAATTATGGACCCTAATTTTTGGGTCGTTGGTAAAACAGAATACATACAGAATGAGAAAATGTTTGTAATGCAAGCAAAATACTTTTGAACCACCTTGTATAATTTTTATACAGGCTGAAACTAGTTTTTAAACCAATTGTGTTTCGTCCTTACATATACGCATGCAGGTGTATTTGTTATTCGTCCGGAGTATTTTCGGGTTTTGCAAGAGAAATATTTCAGCTCGTGTTAATAATTACAATTTAAAATAATAATTAAGCAAATGTTTGAGAAAAATTGCATATTATTTTCCATTACAAAGAGTTGCATATTATTTCGGCGGTTGCGAAGTTCGGAACCCATAAATGTACGGACGTTTTTATGTTTCTGTGTTGATAAAGGCCTGCAAAAGACAGAAAGTGCTTTATATTCATTTGAGATTGGGGTTGAATCAACGAAGATCCAACTACAAGTAAGTACCGTAGATAGTAAGTTTATAAACCACTGAAAATGTGTTCTTGTGCATGAATTTTACGTGACGGCATACGTTAGGGCATGGAAAATAAAACAAGTCGATATGGTTTTATACATATTTATATAGTAATATGACTATTGTGAATATAAAAATTGCATTATACAAATTTTATTACATCGTATGAATTACTTAAAAGTCCATCCGCGTTTTCTATATTCGGTGTAGTTGTCCAAAAGAAAATACCTATTAGGCGAATACAATTTTGGCTAAATGTTGATAACAGCAATTTGAAATGAGGAAACTTCGGGAAGTATAAAAATACAAGCTATAACTACTTTATGAGCTACCATGCAATTCAATCGATTATCTTATGAAAATAGGCTATAAGCAATTTCCAAAATCTAAATTTTTATAGAGATGTTCTTAAAAGAACTGAGTTGCTAAGTAAAGCTGGAATACTTCTGAAAATTGCTTATAAAACAATCGTTAAATTAAATTGATTTTATTATTTATTAATAAAACAATATGATGTATTTTTTGGCGCTGAAATAAACTTTTTGTAAGTGCTTTGAATAACCAAGAATTTTATACTCGTTTCGGTATTCCTGAAGAATCAGATTATGCAGTCGAAAAAATTTAATTTGTTAATCGATTAGGTACTATTGATGACTAATAACTAAACCGTTATTGGGGAGAACTTTAAAATACCTAAGTAAACATATATAGATCTGTAACAACACGATTTACGACCGTTAAAATAAATTATATTTTGTGATTTAATATTACTTAATATTTACAGAAAAATGTAAACATCTTTGTAAAAAAACATAGCGGGGTACATTAGTAAAACCAAAGTAGTAGTTAAGTTCAAAAGGAAAATAATCAATGATCAGACTTAAAAATAACTTAAAGCTAGTTGGTAGATTCTGGCACATGGTGTGGGTTAAACTGACTTAAAACAGTCAACAATTTTTTTGTCTAATTTTTTTAAAGCGTTCTAAGAATTGGAGTGCTGCGATTGCTCGGGATATTCATCTGATGCAACTGATATGTCAGCTATGATGCCACTTTCTGCAGAAATTGATACATTAATTTTCATTGCGGTGCCTAAATCATCACTATTTTAAAAAGTTGCTTTTTACAACTTAAAATGCATTTAAATTGCCGAAATAGAAGTCACACATAGAGAATATAATGTCACTTACCTACAGAACATTGACTATTAAGTGTAGCAGACCGATACGGTTTCGGACTATCATAGTTCGAGTCAAATCCGATACTAGAATGCCCCTGGCTGGTTGAGTGTCCTCCAGACCCACCAGAACTGGTGCTACCGGAGGAGACACTCGATACCGAAATAACAGAATGAGGTCGCTTAATAGTTCTGCAGGATTCCGGGGTGGGACCTGCAATCGAGTTGCGAAATCTTGGTGCAGCTGTGGATCGAAGAAAAACAAAAAAGGGATTTAAAATGTACTCATGCAGGATTGAGATAAAATCAGCAGTTTGACAAAGTGCGCGACTAACATGCGATGTAATTAACAGTAGCAAAACGCCTTCAGGAATGATAAGGATGATTATTGTCCAGAAAGGATGCAAGTAATTAGATAAAATAGAGTGAACCGGTTAAGAGAAATTTCAACTAAAGCTAACCCAACCCAAGAAAAAAACCATAAGGGAACGTAAATACAAAATTAGGCGGGCTTCTGTGTTACCATTAATGACGAATTAACGCAATGACATAGACTAATAAGTTTCCTTATCTCTATACACAAAAATAAGTATTTCATAAAATCGACTTACTTTTTAAACTGTTACAAAGTAACATTGCATTAATACGCCATTTTCTTGTCATCGTGCAGAAATCTGAATGGAAATCTAAAAAATATGTACATTTTAACATTAGCAGTTTGCCTCTTGCGTTGCATGTTGATGCCATAATATGGTGAGCTTAGGATGTTTTAATAGGAACTATCAGTACTGAATAGAAATTAAATTGGGATATTATAATTGTTACATTCACATGCAATTTGAAAGTCTTCGCTAAATTTCACTTACTTTTGCTAAGTTGTGCAATACTAATCGACCTATCGTTGATTTGGTCTGCACTAGGTCTGATATCCAAGCACGGTTTATTTCCTATGCCCATGGAGGACATCTCGGCCATACGTACAGCTGGAAAATTATCTTTTTATCTGAGCTTTGGTTAAGTAGGATTTTTCTACCTCTATTTCTGATTGCCTGTTTCCACAGCAGCTGAGATAGTTCTTCGGTCCACGCTTTCTTGACGTCTTCAGACATCGACTGAAGAGTGAAGGTATCATTCGGTTTCCTCTTACGGAACCAAATTTCGAATTTGGTAGGGGTTTCGCCTATTCGAGCGGTCAGTCCTATGTCCGTCATTTTTATACTGTTCTTGTAGATATACAGGTCAAGATTCTGAAAATATTTGTTTCCTAGTAGGTCTAAGTGTCCTGGTGTTTTGGAGGGTTACGAACCTTTCGGTCTGGAAATCGCCTAGCCTTACTAAACAGTATAAGTTCTTCGAATAGGAACACTTGTCGCAACGACTTCTTGCCACTTCTTCCCTCCCAAACCAGAAATTCGTTTTGTCTTAGAAGACGACCTTGTTCTTTCAGGTTTACCTGAAATTGAAGCGACAAATTCGTATTTGTTGCATTCTTCACTGAAGCTTATTATTTTACACCGAGTCTACAAAATATACATAGAGCTTGGTCAGGTTTCAGTGAGCACACTGTAAACAATAATTTCTTGCTGACGTTTCTCAATTCCGAGCGGCTTGCATCTTCAGACTTGGTCCATGATCTTAATAAACCTCCTCTGAAGATGCAATGCACCGGGGTTTGCGAAACGGCAAGAATATTTTTTCGAAGCTCTAAAAGTCCACAAGACTCACTAGCTTCAAGCGAGGGTGGTGAAAGAATAACTCTTTGGACTGACCATTCTGAGAAAATGCAAGTGAATAATCAAAATTTTCACCAACAAAATTAAAAATCACGGGGCACCTAATGTTGTTTGAATAAATTCAGTTATGCCTTAAAATGTATACTTTTATCTTGATTGTCGGGTTGATATCTGTTTTGTTAAATATTTTAACTTATAATTGTGGGTGTAAAAAGTCGTTCACTTGAAATATCTACAAGGAGGTAAATAAGTAAATAAAAAAAGCGGTTTTGCGTCTGACCTGTGGTTCTCTAAATATATTTTGTTATTATGTTATTTTGTTTATTATTGTTTCAAATATATTGTAAATCCTATTAACTGTACTAATAATAAATGCCATAGAAAATGTTTCAAACTTTGTAATTTTTGCGGCTGCAATCAGACAACAGGTATTGGTTACAGAGGAATTTGCTTCCGAGAAGCCTTTTTTACTCCTGAGTCTAATTCACTATTCAAATCACAAACGTATTTTTTAAATTAGTTATATTTGGCGACTTTATCTTCATTATAATGTTTTATTTAAATAATTTTTAGATTAGATTTTCTAGATTCTAGATTTTGTATTATATGAGCAAATTAAAAACTCGATTAAAGCAAAAAATTAAGCATAGTAAAACATTTTTACAGACATATTGGCATATTGAGACATACTCTGCGAATAGAATTAGAAAAGTTGACTTAAAAATAGTTTAGATTATTCAAAATTTAACAAAATCTCTTGTTTCCAGTGGTTGGAATGTTCCGTCTGCGAAAATTACCATTTTATGTGTTTGTATTTTTTCCTTGCCTAATTACAAAATTATTATAATAATATGGTAATAATATTTAGTAGAAAAGCCTCTGGAAAACGGGTGAAAAAATGTTTGAGAGAGAATGATGAGGAAAATCCGAGATTTTGGTTGAAATGCTTAACAATAAATATACAAAAATGTATAACAAACGACGTTTTTTTGCAAATTAAATTTTATTGACTTGCATTTTATTGACAAATTGCACAATTGGTACATWGATTCGTTTTTATACTGATTGCCAAATACTAAAAAAATACAAATGTATTTTTTTATTTCATKTATATGAAAMATTMAWWTTMWTCAWTTCGGCACAAMAAWTRCATKYASAGTGTWAAAWAYCAACGGGTGCTGGGCCCCWATYWRCTGSTTTTAAYKSWCAARAYKTWMWWWWTCGSYAMAWTAAACTGCTGACAYYAAAGAKTCTGAAAGTTTAAWAWMAACACCCRWWRTSSCRARYYYYKTGRCATTCGAMAMTTARRTTCYTAAMGYRSAAAACAATGTAGATGTACARAGTGTCCTCAGCTARWYTATARCTGTKGASASTMMAGCTCARAGWTTCMAWATTTRRACGCKCAGMTAAAATCGYAAATWWWGWRGYWKTCGACAAAAAAATTRTAATTCGGAAAACGTAATAKTTTTCAAGAAATCATCATCAACATCAGCTTATTTTKTAATTTTWACCGGTTGTATTAAATTTCAAATTTTCTGCTTCCGTCATTGACAAAGTCTATCTTGATGGACTCAAATGRGCCCTAAGTTAATCGTCTTTACGTTMATATATATTCGGTTTTTCCACATTTTTGGGCATRMATAATCGAGAACAACGGCAATTTTTTAAATATCTAAGAASGCATAACTTWAAAAAATCCAGCCTAAKGATTCCAAATGTGCAAAAAATCGACACCCAGTATATTTTATGTAACTTTTAAGTGTWATGTTAAAATCATCGTTTCCTTCASTTGTTTCCCTTTTTGGTTGCATAAAAGTACCTATTTTCACGCATTCTTTCTCTCATACTAGTTAATAATAATTTTTAAATAATAATTCTTCAAGATTTCATCAAACAACCAACTGGCAACTTGTTAATGCAAAKTGTTAATCGATKATTGATTTTTTAAAACTTACATCACATTCTCGTATACTATCCATGGCCAACAGGTCGTTTCCGTGTCTGAGCTGAAAACGCACCATTTCTTCAGCTTGCCGCAGATCTTCAAGTTCTTGAATCGATCGTTCTGAAGAACCCAAAACTGACTGCGGACATGCTTTCATCATTTGCTGCAGTAAGAGAGCATATTTTCCCATTCTCTGCACAGGTTTCAACAAGTAGCTTGCCAGGTCCATTTTATCACCAAGTTCCATTTGTTTACTCTGCAAAAATATTGATTCTATCAGATTTTTCAAAATCTTCATTAGGTTTACGTTATTAGAACTTGATATGATTGTTGTTGATATCTGTTTTAAAAAAATTAAATGCATTTTTTTAAACGTCTAGTCGTCAACTTTAAATTGAATATGAATAATATTTAACACATAAACAGAAAAACCGGCTTAATTGCCAGTTGAGACAAAAAAGCTGAGGCAAATACAACAAACCAACTTCACGCGCGCATTAATATCATTATTTAATTAATTACTGCTACATAATTTTCTTTTGCTTTATCAAAATGAACATCCGTTTTTATTAGTATCATTCATTAATTAGCGATTCCTAACTTGGACACATCAATTA
>NW_026018611.1:7126502-7142977 GCF_020466585.1 Dendroctonus ponderosae
ACCGTATAAAGAGAACAGAAAAAGTATAGTTCTTAGAGTAATAAACAAATCTTACTTCTCCCAACGAGCAAAAATGCAATGAAGTATAAAAAATAATGGAAGGAAAAACGGTAAAACTCCCTTTCATAATATAATTGGAAAATTTTACGATTGGATGAAGTTTAATTCAAGCAACAGCAGACATTTACAAAAGTTTAATACTCACTTTGAAAAATATCGATCCATATTCCGACATCAATGAATCCGACTTCGGCTTGTTCTTATTGTACAAAGCGTACAAATAAAAGCGTTTGTCGTATTTCAAAAAAATTTGCCCCACTTGAAGGGGATTGTTCTCGCATTCCTCCAATTCCCCCAGGAAATCGTGCCTATGGAACTCGTAGATTTTCTCGACGTTTCCGAAGACGGTGTTTCGATGGCCCCTCAGGGCCTGAGGAATGTCTTCGCGTTGCAGTTCTGGGATGTAGTTGACTATTACGTAGTCAAGGGATTTCACATAGTCCCGTTCGGTTTCAATCATTTCGTTAATAATGTAACTAAGGGTTCTGGAAGGAAGAAATTATATTTAGTAATAACACCTTGGGTTATAGCAAAAGTTATACTTTTGTGTTTTTGGTTCCATGTTGTTGTATAAAGCATCCGATGGCAAATCAAGCGTAGAAGCATGGCAGTAAAGGTGATTGTTTGCAGGGACTGGTGGAATTTTCCTTCGTTCCTCCAAATAAGGATCGTCCTCAATGTCGTCGCTGCTATTACTGAGTTGTACATCAATTAGAATAATTAGGTAAATCGTTAGTTGGGTAACTTGCCTCTTATTATATCTATCACTTCCTTCTTCAATAATACTATCTTGCTGATTATCCGTGTTATCTTGGTTGCTTCCGCCACTAGAGCTTCCACCACTACACACTGTACAACTTTCCTTATAATACTGGCACGAACACATTCTCTGTAGAGTTTTTTTAGAGTGTTTATATGAATGAGAACTTTCCTCTCCTACGGAATTATCCGCTGTGGACAGACCACTATCACATCGTCGACACTTGCTGTCCAGATTGTCGACTTTTTCCAGAAGATTTTCCACACTTTCACGTTCTTCTTTTATTCCTAAGTAAAATCAAAAAGTAAAAAAAATATTAAAAATATTGTTCCCACTACCTCCTAATGTCCCACTATTTTTCCTCTCCAATTCCTTGGCGCTTCCTTGGCAATGGCAATTGTGCATTTGAATATACCTTTTCTTCAGTTTGTATGAGACGGTATTTTCCGTATCACTTTCACAGCAATTGCATAATTCACCAGCAGCATGATGACTAAAATAATTGCATACAAAGCAGTTCATCGACTGTTAAATATTCGAAAAAGAGAATAGTACCTGCAGTGATAGATATAAGCCATCGAACTCACGGATCGTCTTCTTATTTGCGTGTTTTGCGACTTTTGAGGGGTACTGGAGGCACTAAATTCCGAACTGGAATATGGTGGCGATTTGTCGGGGTCGGTTGGTTTGTCTGGAGGCAGATCATGCTGATTTGCCTCAGAAATTGCATTTTTTGCACTCTTTAAAAAAAATCCACACCGTTTTGAATTAGTCATAGTTATACTTTAGGATTGAGAAGTTTTACCTCGCACAACTGATGTAACTTTTCGTTTTCGCTTCGCTCAGCTAATTTAAAAAATTCTTCTCGTTCCGCATTATCATCGTCCAAAATGTCGTGACAGCTTTCCAGAAGTAAAAAACACCTCGAACTATCCTCAATCCGTTCCCTGGTTTCCTCCAGATGTTCTCTGAAAGTCTTCATTTCACCTGCCATGCTGTTGCAAACTTCTTTCAGATGTTGCCCTTTGGTGTCGTTAATGTTTTTGCATTCTTCAATAAGGTCAATCGATTTCTCGATTTGTTTCTGAAAAAGAAATTGTTTGAATTAACTACTGAAAGTTCACATACACGGTGTTTCCTAATTGAGAACAAAAATTTCATTGGCGTATTCCTGATCTTATTTTATCAGAAAAACTTAATGCGAACATAAGGTCAAAAATGCTTCATTTGCGAACTACACGTTGTAAAATTTTACGAAATTTTATAGTTTTTATTTTTAAATTTCCATTCTATGTAACATGTTCTAGGCATATTTTGTATACCATTTTGCTCTAATTACGTGAGTGTAAAAAAAGTGAAATTCTGTTATCAGTCAGTGATGGAGATATGGCTGAGTAACATTATTTTTAAAACAAAATCTAGGTGGCCCTATAGAAAAATTAGTTTAGTTAATTCGTTTTTAGTTAAAAAACGGTTCATGAAACAACGTAGGTATATTTAGATTCTCAATAAAAGTTATCTCTTACGTTTTCTTGATCTGTTTGGTCTTATCGCGCTCTTCATAATTTTGGAAAATGAACTGCCTAAGAACAATTATTGCAATTTGTGATTCTACTCGTTAGAAAAGAGCAAATAGATAAAAACAACATAAGAGATAACAATTATTAAGAACTTATACGTTTACGTACAAATTGCCTAAAGAAAGTTTTCTACGGGGCCATCTAGATTTTATTTTAGAAATAATGATACTCAGCCATATCTCAATCACTGACTAAGTAACTAATTTAATTTATTTTCTTTTAATGACCCGTAAATAGAGCAAATCGTATACCAAATTGGCTGGAACATGGTTTGGAAATAAAAAAAAAATAAACCATAAAATTTTGTAAATTTTAACAATTAGTAGATCGGCACAAAGCATTTTTTACTCATGTTTATATTAACTTTTTCACATAAAATCAGGTCAGGAATTTGCCTCTAAAATGTTTTTATCCAATTAGGAAACACCTTGTATAGAGTGATTTACAAAGAACGCGGTTTTTGAAAAATCAATTATTGCAACCATTTGAATTTTAAACAAGTTTGTTGTCGCGTTTTTTAAACTATTCACAATTAATAAAGATATAATAGAAAAAACAAGGCAATTAAGATTGAATTTGAGTTTTTAACATGTTCAGTCACGGCCAGATTTAAGTGAAATTTTAAAACTTTGATTTAGGCGTTATCTTTAGTTTAACTTACTTAGGAGCGAAGTTAATTCAGAAAAGAAAAATCGAGCATTTAGTTATTGAAAAATAATTTGAAAGCCAAAATATCAGAATGGAAAATTTCACAAGGCTTATCGAAAAGAACCTTTTTTCATCGAATTTTCCATGTCAAACTCCGTTTTGGTCGACAAGACCTGCAGTTTGCAGATCTCCTCATCATCTAATAAAACGTACAAGAGATAACGAATAATAATGTTCACTTTAATAATCAAAAACAATTATTCGGAAACTAATTTTTTTCTTAAGAAATGCGCCAAAAATTTAAAAAATTACAATTATTATCAATAATAACACTGATATGAAAAATTGAGTTATTTCACGTCTTAGTAGAACTTGCAAAAATACCAAATATAACTAGAAGTTTTTGGTCGCTGATCTTGGACCAAAAGCATATTAAACCTCGTGATTATATTGAAAGATCATAAAATTAAATTTATTTTAATTTTTCATTCAAGAATGAGAATGTAGAAGAAATAAATATGTAGATTTCGTTTAAGTAAGTTACTAGTAGAAACATACAACTAAAGGAATTTCTCTTTAACAATTAATTTATTGGTTTTATCAACTCCAAATATAATTTTTTTATTGGTTTTTTATTTACCATTATTTGCCAAATTATTACATTTATTTTAGAGGTGTTTTCAATGTTTTATCTACATTAGCAAAATTGTCCGAATCTAAAATCTCCCAGTGTTCGCTTGAATATAGTCACTTTGCCTGATTCATTAGATTCATTCCAACTTTAAGAAAACAAACTTTTTAAACATAATCAATTTGCTAAAGTAATGAATATCGTTTCCAACTTCTACTGTGATCTTCGTCCATAACTACCATCAATAGCGACCTCCTACAGTCCAAAAGAGTTGGCAGTTAAACATGTATGAACATTGTAAATCCGAGTCTTTATTGGACGATAAAAGTGTTGCAAAATTCATGCTCCATCTTTCTGTTGCATAATACTCTTTTGTCAGGTTGATGTCTGGAGGTAATACAAGATGGAGCGTGGGGGGTACTTTACTAGCACGTTAGTACTAAGCCTATTCATAAATTTCATTTTAGTACTGGATTTGATTAAGTCGTATGGAATGGGACTGGTCGGTACTCACTTTCGCAAAATATAGGAGACAATAAGTAGCCACAAGGCAGCCGCTGGGGAATTTGTAAAACAATATTAGACAAATAAAACCTACGGTTGATATTTACGACTTTAAAATTGCTGACTTGTCCTGTGGACTTGGGTGGTTTCACTTTATCGCTAGTCATTGAAAATCGAAGCAGTGTTTTATGCACTTTCGCCCATCTGTTCATTTTTTTAAAGATTTAAGGCCAAGTGTTCCGAACAGGGGCAATAAAAAGTAAAAAAATCTACCACTGAAAAAATATGTAATATTCAAAATTTTTAACCGATAATAAGTCAAACAACATACTACAAATCACTGGAATATCATTACTATATCGAATATCACGCGCCTCTCTTCGGTGGGTTTCCTCTAAGTGAGTGCAGCTTCATTAGAGTTAATGTAAAAGTTTCGCCCACCTTAAGCAACGTTAATAAACACATTATCTATTTTTCCTTCTATTGCACAGAACAAATGGTAATTTCGAAGACCTGTAACAACTTTACATCCCAGTCTAAGGAAAATGACTTCGCGCCTGGCCAATTTCCATAATTTGCGCCAAAATACACACTGAAATGATGTGTTTTTAATAATAAGCATCACTCTTCATCTAGTAGTTCTGCAGGTCTTGCATCGTGACCATTCAAATCGTGCTTTAAGGTGTGCTAACCACCTTTAATTAGGAAGTCGTTATGCGTCCATACACTAATTAGTGTCAGCTTCAAAGTTGCAATTTTGTTTATTTATTGAAAATAAGATCATCGGTTGAAGGGAGAGTGAAAATAATCAAACTTTCCGACCGGAGTGTGTCTGTGCTTGTTGTTGTTAAGCTCAAGGAAATCTTCCTATATACAGCGTGGTGTAGAGTAATAAAATGAGTTAGTAAAAGCAGCATTTTTTTAAATTGCACCTTATGTAGCATTTTCACATATGCATTTCGATTCATCGTGTGTATTAGATGTGGTAGCTCAAATGTACCGTTTCAACGATTTGCGTCATATTTCCACTTTAGATTTCTTCCAGCAATATCAGAGAAAACGTTAAAGTGAGGTTGGTTCCTGATTAATCCAGCCCAATATTGTTAATTCACATTCATTCTAATATTTCATCATTTTCTATCGTTCAATTCTGTATAAATTAACTGACTTTCCATTATCTTCCAGGTTTAATCATCTTTAGAACACCCGTAACGTATCACGGTACCTAAACACGTAATTAACATACTTACTAGTATCGGCTAGATATTTTGAAAATTTTGATGCTCTTACATACTTTGTGACTGTTTAAGCGGTCAAATCATCCGTTTCTTGGAATTTTACACGAAACTTTGTGGACTGGACTTGACGGCCTGCAAGATCACTAGACTTGAAATCGCTTGACTTCTTGTACGCATCGTAAAGGCGATGAAATGTGGAAAGCAATGGACGCATAAAACAACGGCAAGTTAAAAGTTGTAAAAATCAACAATAATTGATTCCTGAAATTTTAGAAACTGATCGGGTAAAACGGCGAGTATCTATGAAACAGTTTAATTTTCATTAATGCTCATTATGGAGCGGAAAGTGTAGCCGAAGAAGAAGCCTATGCTTTACTTGTAACT
This sequence comes from Dendroctonus ponderosae, assembly GCF_020466585.1. Lineage (NCBI taxonomy): Eukaryota > Metazoa > Arthropoda > Insecta > Coleoptera > Curculionidae > Dendroctonus > Dendroctonus ponderosae. The sequence continues at coordinate 7,132,308 of NW_026018611.1, forward strand.
ACGCAATAACATTTTTAGCAAATCTAGCTAAAAAAATGATATCGATACCATGCACGATCCAAAACGACTAAAATCAACCTCAGAATCTAAATATATAAAAATATACAAACGATTTAAAGATCTACGACTTTTGTCAAATACACAACTTCAGCTTGTTAATACAAAAAATCTTCGTAAATTGCACATTTCTAAACCGGTGCCTTGATTCTCAAAGATTAAAAACAATCCGAAAGACGACAAGAAAAAATAACGTTTTAACAGTGATTTGTTTGAACTTACCCATGCAATGAAGAAAAACTCATCAAATCGGTTGGCAACTCCTTTAACACTAGTCGAATCGCCCGAAGCACGCAGAAGTAAACTTAGACTGCTTATTGTTTCATCTCCAACTTTCTTCGCCCATTGAAGAAGCTGAAAAAAAAACGTATAAAAATGAGGTGAAACAATAGGTAACCGAGATTGGATTAACAGATATTATATTTCTAGCGGAATTCATGCTCTACATGAAGACGGTTTCAGTGTCCATATGAACTGTTTGCAATTGTTGAGCGTAACTTTAGAAGGACTGAAACTCTTCAGTTCTTCTAGATTTCGGCCCAATCTGTCTTGTTTTTGAAAAGTGTAGTACAGGCTTTACCAAGAATGGGTTCAACAAACCCAACTGTTTTTTTTAGATATTATTCTCACGTGGAATAAATTAAACAAGTTATTTTTAATGAGAGCTAAAACCTAAGTCTCGATATGAGTTTTAGATTAATTTATGACACCTTGAACCTGTGTAATTTACTAACAAATGTGTCGGTCTGAAGGCTAACCGTAAAGAGAACGACACGAAAAGATCAAGATTTATCTGGTTTTCTACGCTGAAATCGAAACTTTGCTGGCAATGAGATTCGAAGGAAACTTACATGATAGAGTTAACTAAAACGTGTGGCTTTTAATATCGCAGTACATTTTTGGGGCGAAATATCGGGACTTTGACTTGCCTTTTTTAGCAAAATAATGATAAAAAGCAACAGTTCCTATATTTGGAAATTTTTATATACCCACAATTAAGAATAAGAATTAAAAAATAGTACACGCCTGTTTATTTTTTATGTCCAATGCACCATCGAACACCCTGTAAATTACGTATGTACATAATACTGGCGCTTTCATTTCATACTCCTCTTAAGTTCGAAATAAAATATAGGTATTCTTCAATTTACTTAATAATAATGAAGTGTTCTTCAAAGCAACCATCATATAGATAGTCAAGTAACGATCCGGAAAACAACCCATTCACATAGATGAAGAATAGCCGACATTTCATATTAATTTCCATATAGAAATTAATTAGTCACGACTAATAAAATATGGAAACCATAATATGAAGAAGCCTTTTTGGATCTAAAGGATATCGGTCTGTTTCCGCGTTCTCTGGTTAATTAGATGAACTACCGTCCCAATTAATTGAAATGATGCACCTTAAGCAAAAATAAATGATATACAAGATGAGTTTGTTATTAAATGGTTTGCTAATAAAATATTAATGATTTAGATGAATCGAGTAACCTAAAAAACGACAAATTTTCAACTCAATTATGCTAATTAATTGACTGTGACTACTTTAGGACTGATTAAGTTAAAAAGCCCTACTTAATCAGTTATATAAATGGCAGAGCCGACATCAAGCAGGAGATTTTCTACTTTGGGTGTTTAGGGTCAAAACGTGCGCCGGTTTAGCTTAATCCATGTAATTATGTAAAATTATTATTTTAGCTAAAGTATGATTATTTTGTGAAGATACACGACAGATCGGCGAGAGGGTAATAAGCAAAAACTTAGCTGACATTTTTCGTTGTAACTTACTACCGCGTTTCATATTGGAAATCAGTTTCGTCCAATTATGAGGTAAATAATAGTAGGAATTCGAACCGTGACTAGTTAAAGTATTTTGTAAGACGTTAGCCTGAATGTCATGTCACAACTCCTAGAGCTTTTTTGATAAAAAAATTACTATAATAACGATAAAAATTTACTTTGTTAATGTAGCAGAAATGTATCAGGAAAAAACTGGACACAATAATAATTGAGAAGACTTTGCTCTGCACGTTGAAATGTTGAAGTTTTCGAAAGCTTCAGAGTAGAATACTTAAAGACAATGGCTGCTAAATTGTAGGGGAATAAATACATGTAAAAAATTGAACTTCTAAAACCCAATCAAAATTACGACACAAAACTAGATAAATATTGCAAATATTTCTATTCTAATTAATCAGAGTCAGAACAGACTAGATCTTTTGCAGAGGAACATATTTTTTGAATTAATATTTCGTTTATTTAATTTGTTATTGACTTCAATAACATTTCGCATTTAGTATGGTTTCCTTTAAAAATAGAATTCGAGGGTAGAAACCAATTATTGCACTAAAAACTATAACTAGTGAATGAATAATTGGCAGACTTATTCAACTCTTTTAATTAGAACATTCTGAAAGTTGAATCATTCTAACACTTTATGCATTTAAATTCTTGTTCGAATTCTAACGATGTGAAATTAGGTTGCTTACATGTGATAAGATGAATGATTTGAAAATAAAAATAGTTTGATGCAAAAAGTAAAAGTTGTCTGAATAATAATATCAAAGTTTGCCATCTTAACAGTTCACTCATAGGAACTTGAACATATTAAATTTATATAAAATTCAAACAAATTTTCAATTACTTAAGGTATTGATAAGATTGATTCAACATCTAAGCCAACCATATGGAGAGACAAAAGTTCTCTCCAAAGCAGATAGCAAAATGATATAGACACTTTCAAATTAAATTTGCATTAATTAAATTAAACCCAGTTTGCATAACAAGTCGAAAATGTCACAGAATTAATAAAAATACAATTTTAATACAAGTTATAAATCCTAGAGCGAAGGAACTGAGAGAATCTAAAAGAAAATGTTGATTAAGAAGATTCAATACATTTCTCGTGATTCGGTGCCCAATAAAAACGCAAATTATTTAGTAATGTTTTCCTAGAAAACGAGCTGCTTGTGCAAAAAGCTGCGAACTAAATCTCTTTTACCATCTCAGTTCATTCAGAAACCATCAACCCCATTTTCACCATGTCAACATCCGAAATTTTTGAAATTATTGATTTATAGGAAACTTTAATGCTTTCTCGTTGTTTTAATTACCAAAAATAAAATTTTTCGTCTCGATGAACGGTCTACGATAWTTATTCATCCTTAAATAAATATCGCTGAAAATTTTGTTAATGATGGCCTTTAATTAATAATGAACGTTTATTTGTTTAAATGTCTTATGATGCAAYAAATGTTAATCAATCATCCGAAAGTTTGCGCGATGATTGTTAATGAACAATGTTAAAATAAATGAGCGGTATTGATTCGTTTCATTGCACTGTCACTCATCACTTATTGAAATTGGTTAAACAATGCGAATGTATGAAAATGGAGTGATAAATGTGATTTTAGCGCAATACAATGGAATGTCTTTTGTTGCATTTATGCAACCTAGTGATTTGCCGACTATTTGAAGAATTTCCAGTCGGTTTTGAAATGTGGATAAGAATAAAAAATTAATTAAAAAAACAGCAACATTATTTTCAAACTTAGTTTGCGTATTCCAAACGCGCTTAGAACTGGGTTGAATCAAGGAATATCTGGAAGATATTTAATCTATGTCAAAATACAACATAAATACAATTTAACAGTGTTACTAAAATATTTAGTATTAAAAAGCAGTCAAAATTTAACTTACGCACACTTTAATAGTGTTAATGCGCTTTTTTTTTCACTTACAATTTCCGAATTGGATTAAAAAATCAATTCACTCAACTTGGTAATTTTTATCACACATCCTTTGGAAACCTTGTGTCGAACTGTTTTACTCGCTAGAAAATTGCACTGCATTTAATCGTTTTACCATTGTTAACTTGTCTGGGAACCGATAGCACTATTTATATTTTCAGAACTTCAGTCATGACTTCTGCACTTAGACGATGTTAATGTTATATTTGTTCTTGTCAACACAATATATCGATAAGCGTTTTTCTGAATTTCTCGATTACATTCAAGAATCGCTCAAATTAAATGCATTTCAAAATATGTATTTTATAATTCGTTAGGAGGAGAATGCATTCATTATTTTTATGTGGGCCAATTAAAGCAGTCAAAAATGTTGGACCTTAGAGATTCTTTTCACAAAAGTTGGAGATCGGCTTTGCAACGGCCTTATTACAGATTATTTCTGAATAATAATTACAAAATCTACTTGAGTATAATATAACATAAAAAATACGCAACCTCTACATGAATCTATTCCTTAATCGAATTCGAATTTTCAAATAACGTTCAAACAACATGTTTATGGAATTTTTTCTTATCTGCTGTCCGTTGTTAGGTGTATACCTTCCACCCTCCATTCTTTTTGGACGCTTATCAGTAACCATTGATTAAAAAGGAAATTGAAGAAAGTTTAAGCTTAACGGTAGTTTTACAGCAGCGACATCAGTCCGTCGTACTCACATTTTTTGTCAACAAGGCATCCAACGTATGTCTTTGCCAATAAAAGCAAATAGAGCAAATTAGTGAAACAAGTTCATATTGACAATCAGCCGTAAATGGTTCCCAATCAGTATCACTTTTTGCTTCGAACGTGTAAACATCCTGTGCAACATCGGTAAATATGAAATAGACAGTTCCAGTCTTTAGTCGGAATTATTTATGCGTTTATCATGACAACAAGATGATTAGAAGATGCAATTTTCTTACAAATCGTGGAATTCATAGTATAAATTGCAGCTATTTCCACCCGTATATGGAAATATAGTCCAGAGTTCTGCGTATAACTGCATTTCAATTCAGAAGAACCGACTGGAAGGATTTTGATTGGCACTCCATTTATATGTGCAATGTAAACCATTTACAGGTGGGTTTTCTAACAGTAAACTGAAAAATTTCATTTCGATTCGGTGAACTTGGTTTATTTACCTCTTCAGCTTCCTCTTGTAGTGTCCGGTATCTGGCCAGCTCCTTCAGTCTCTCCATTCTCTCCAGTTTGAGCTGCTCAAGTCGCTTAGTAACTCTTTCAACGGCATTGAAGGAGTCATAAGCAAACGAAGTACCTCTTTTAACATCTTGACTACCAGCTAGCCATTGGCTTCTTTCGGCCAAGCTCGTTAAAGTCTTGTTTCCCTCTCGTTTCAGCTTTTGGACTGTTTCAGAGTCCAAAGCTCTCGATATTTGTCTGAAAATTATACATTTAATTGATAACTTTCTATTAATATTAATCCATAAAATTGTGCCACTGAATGCAGACAGCGTTATAGAGTCAAATAGAGTGAATTTTTTGGCAGAGGTAAATCTTTACTTTCGCAGCAATTCATACATTCACATGTTAGAATTTTTCAAAACCTATATTAAAAGACCATTTTTCCTTAAAAAAATTAAAGTTTTTCTAAGACAAGTCAGGGCCTTAAACCTACAGGTTTAATTATCTTTGTAAAAATGAATTCAACCTGAAAGCGAAACAATTCTATAATCATAATAATAAATAACTTAATAATAAGTTAAGAAGCTAAAACGTTTTAGGAAAATATCGGGAAAATGCCCTGATTTGCACTGCGTCACTAACATAAATAATTCAAAACACTTTACTAATGTTTAAAAATAATTTGTTTCAAGTACAATTGTATTAAAAAAATGCATATAAAATTCGTACATTGCCTGTGGTAAATCAAAATCCTCTGGTTGATTAATTAACAGTATTAAGCCAAAACAATAAGAAAATAAATCGAAAATTCCAGCAAAACATTACGAACAAAAAAGATAAATAGTTCATCGACTTCTCTAGAATACCGATAAAATGAAATTCCTGATGAGCTATGCAGAATCTAGACGATTACTTGAACATGTGGAACTTTAAGGATCATTTAGATAAGTTAATATCATTGAGATAAGTTTCTTTGCGGCCTCTATGAAGGCAGAGAAAAAATGTCTTTCTTTCTGTTTGACAGATTTCTTTCGTCACTTTTAAAACCACCAATTGTTTTATGTAAAATAAGATAAAAAACATCGAGAGTTTTTACAAATTTGCATTTTACAAACATTTTGTGTTGCATGTAAACATATTGTTGTACATTTTTTATTTTAAGATTATTGTCCTGAAAAAGTTAAAGTGTGCTTTTTTTAAATTACAAATAATATGCTAATTATCTTCCAATCGGTCATGTGAGGGTAATTATCAAAAGTAGCAAATCTTTCGTGAAAAAATGCACCGAGTGTTTGCCTAACAAATTTAGTAAACATTTCCAAATATCCTAAATGAGGTTGAAACTACGTTATTGACGTTTTGAAAATTGCACAATTTCTCAAACTAATTAATTATTTCTCCAGACTTTCAGTAATTTACACAAACATGTATATTTAGAAACAATTACATTTTCACTTTTTTGAGTCAAATTATGATTTTTTTGTATATCAAGCACACTCTCGGTTTTATTTAGCATTTATTTAAAATTGAGACTTACACAACGTGGTTAATACGACACATGGTTTTTAGTTAAAAAACTCAGGGTATTTTCCGTTGAAAAACACGTCGATATGCAACTTCGGTCAATAACTATGCACACGTAAAAGCACTACTATAGTGAAGAAACTGGATAGCGACAGTGCTATTTAATAGGGCACTTAGAACAAGTCATTCTAAATGACTAGAAATTAAGATTACAGGAGAGTGTGTTCCAATTAAATGCAGTTCTTATGGGGCATTCAGAAAAAAGTGGTTTAAAAATGTTCAAACGGAAACGAGGAAACGAAAAAAACTAAGTAAAAAATTAGAACCAGCAATGAAGAAAATTGTAGTTAGTTTTGAAAATCAAGCACGTTTTTCTTAGTCTAAATTGACCGGTTAGAACGTACTTTTACTGTAACAAACATGTTTATTAAATTACATTATTTTCAAGAGCACATCAGTTTTAAGAAGATTTTTATAATTGTAATTAAGGCATTTATTTTCTTGTGCATTTTCGTCAACATTTACAGGCATATTATCTTTTGGGTGGCATGCATTCCGCTACCCGTTTAGAAAGTGTTTTCAGATATCGCCGCCACATTGATGTTAAATGCTTTGATTACTTGTCAGTTTTTTCACTATGTGAACATTTGATTATTTGTGAGAATGGATCAGTAATCATTTGACTAAAAGGTGAGTCTACCAGCACGTTGCAGGCATAAATATTTATCAGTGTAACTTTTTTTATGTCACGTCCACAGGTTATTTTTGGTAGAGCTTTAAGCTACGGGTGCTTTTATAAAATTTCAAATTTACATAAAACCATGTGAAATTCCAGAAGAAACTGGGGACATTAAAGTGGTTTCTAGAAATAAAAGCAGAAAAAAATTCGAACAGAAAACAGTTGAAAATGATATAAAAAAACATATGTTTTAACTTGTGTTTGCACTTTTTCTCTGTACGGTGATAATTAATGTATAAATTTCGTCACAAGTTTTCTCCGAAAATTTTCTCATAATTAATTTGCATTCATAAGCATTAATTGCTTGGATACGGAAAATGATACAAGAAAAACAAAATGCTTGAATATCTTTCTGGTCGTAAGTCCCAGAAAACAGTTGAAAATGATATAAAAAAAATATGTTTTAACTTGTGTTTGCACTTTTTCTCTGTACGGTGAGAATTAATGTACAAATTTCGTCACAAGTTTTCTCCGAAAATTTTCTCATAATTAATTTGCATCCATAATCATTAATTGCTTGGATACGGAAAATGATACAAGAAAAACATAAGGCTTGAATATCTTTCTGGTCGTAAGTCCCAACAATACAAACACTGAAATCACATTTTTCGGTAAAGATTATTATGGTGTCTGTTTAACCTGAAGATACATATAAATACTTGTTGACAACTTGAAAGATCCGGTAATGAACCTACACGATTATAAATAAATCGCCTATGAAAATGCCAGAAGAGCTAACCAAACTGCCGTTTAATTGCCAAAGAAAGCCCCTTATGCCTCATTAGCTTACAATATTGTTCGGGATGACATAAAACCGTCGTCGATCATAAATTTCATCGAATTAAAGCTGAAACTCATTGTGCGCTTTCGCATTTCTAACACCTCAAGGCAAACGTACACCAAATGATATTAATAGAAAGTTGAATTCGAAGAAACGAAAAAGAAATAGAAAAACGTTCAACCGAAAACGGGGTAAAACGCAAAAGTTCGTGGAAAACTCGTGGAAAAAAAAGCATGATTTCAGATCGATAACAAAAAAGCTCGTATACTTTCTAATATACACTTGGAAATTTTTGAAATATATGGAAAATTTTTAAAGTAATTTTGATAAGAAGAAAATGTCTAGAACGTTAGAAAATAAGTCTAAAGTAGTTTAACACGTTTTGAAACAAGATTTAAGGGAGATCGATTTAAGATGGAAGATCAACGTTTGCCAGAATATTTTCGCTTCTCACATGAAACAATAAGAAATTTTGCTTAAAGTGTAATTAGGCAAAGCCAGTTATTTAAATTGTCGATCGAAAGTCCCAATGATGTTTTAAATATTTTTTACAGGATAAAGTATTGAAAAATTGTTTATAGAATTCATTGTTTATTTATTTATTCAACGTTTTATTACTCGGCAATTAGGAATTTCGCTGGACGCCCGGAGATAAAATAATAGATATCCGAGATTCCGGGGTATCCGCTGCTTAAGCCTCTCGGAGTTCCGAATGTTTGGCTTTTTGGCTTCTATTTTTTGGCAGTTGGGAATTCTTATTAAAACCTAACTGGCAAAAGATCCAGACCGGCTATCGAAAAGGTTAATATTCTACTGTGATGTTTTCAACCTTTTCGGAAATACGACGTTTTCAAACTTCAGGCATCTCAGAAGGGGCGAAGCCCTTGATTAATTTTCAATATTGTAATAAACTTCAACAAATGGCCTTTGGAGGACCGCTAGTAAAGGAAACAAGAAATCGTGAAACTGTGAAGGTTTATTTAGGCGCAAAGGCACAGTCCGAAAAAGTGTCTGCTTTACAAATTACAAATCAGCTTTTTGGAAAAGAACAAAAAACCTACCAATTACTTTGCATTTGTGATGATTTCATTGCCAAAAAGAAACGAAGTCATTTAAACTTATCGCTAATAACAGCTGTTTTTTAATCGATTAACTTAGACTTAATCTAGGAGTGTTTCGGTCAGACCACATCATTTTTGTTTTGACATACATATATAGATATAGAAACAGTTCAAATCGGTGTTTGATAATGTTAAACATGTTTAAGGTTCAGCAGTATTTTATGGGGAAACCCACATTTTTTTCTGGTGTACTAAAAATGATTGTTGATCGAAACGAGGTTAGAGGATATTGACGACTTATTCAATTTTTGTAGGCTTATTTCTCTAGTGGAAACGAAAACCTTCGGCTGAAAATATACATTCAGATTTGCTGTTTAAGAGTGTAAAGCTCCTTAAAACTGTAACTCTTGATGTTTAGTAAACAGATCTAAATAGGGCAGAATTGTAATTATTGTTGAAATAAAAAACGCGGTTTTATGGCACACTTTTTATGAAAAATTATTACTTATTTGACTTCCTCTAGCAGTTAGAAGACATCGGTTCACTCACTTGACTACTTGCGCGCGCTCAAACTTCCAAATGTTAAAATAGTATCTGATTTGTCTATAAAAACGTGACTTACCGAACCTCCATTTGTATCCACCTTGAACTGACTAGATGAAAACTCTCGAATAGTCATGCACTTAAAAGTGTGCAAAACAAAGCTGCACTTCATACGAGTCATGCAAGGCAAACATGACTTTATTATCACCGTCTGGGTCGATTGTGAATTTTCCGCGTAAATGCAAAACTATTTCAAGTTCGTCATCGCGTCAAAATCTGCGACTTTATGGACCAACCGATATTCCATATCTTCAGCGAACTATCTAACATTTTTACAGTACTGTTATGCAGACGAACGTCAGACCAACGAGCTTACTTGAGGTACGACCCAGCACCACTAGATGAAAAATTTTGCATTATTACCATAGTTCTGTCTAACTGTAAGATAAGATATGCGCATACATTACGAATTTTTTTTAAAAACAGATAATGAACTTTAGCCACTACTTGAACGCGCAAACAATGCCCGGCTGAATAATGTGTTTTGAAAATAAAACCGTGTACACCTACAATTAAGTCAAGTGAATGTATTTATTCTCGCCAATAATGAAGAATGCTACATAATATGCCGATGGAAAAAATACGGAAGAGTAGTAAACTGGAGGTCGATGGTCGTCTTTATTAACACCTCCAAGCAACTATTGTATAGCATTTTTTTAACTAGATATTGATTCAGATCTGGCATTTATTACTCTGCTTGCAGCTGCCATTTATGTAACACGATTTTTATTCTTCGATTCCACGTTTCGTTCCATTCATTTACTTCCACATTTTTTTGTCTCGGTGTTAGTGAGGAACTGAGGTGCTGTTGAGGTTTGATGTGAAATTTGAACTTTTTTCCCGAAAATTGTTTCCTTGCCCTCACTATTACTAGCATTTGCTTACTAGTTCAAATTAGATTATTTTGAGGTTTTGCAGAGACAATCGAATTTGAATGTTTTAGAAGTGCTTGCTGACAGCAATAGTG
>NW_026018611.1:7143559-7152038 GCF_020466585.1 Dendroctonus ponderosae
CATCGTTGGATAGAGAATTAAAAACTCCATTCAGTCGTAACAACGTGAGTGAGGAAATTCGAGTAGTTTTCACCCAGAAAGCGAAATTTGAATATCAGACTCTTAGGCGCGAGATTATGCCAAAATTCCATATTTTCCGTCCCGTTTTTGCTCATATCTCGGAGGCAAAATGAGCAAGAACGCTCATTTGGACCTCATTCCAGAGAGAACTAAGTGGCCTTTTTAGAAAGTGAACCAGCGATAAAGAAAAGTTGGCAGCTTTCTCAAAAAAGTCTTGATTTCAAGAAGTTCTAGATTTGCGTGTTTTTTGACTAGATGACGCTGCTTTTTTCGAAGTTTCTCAAGAATCATTTGAGTCACAGAATTCGTTTTGGCATCGTTGGATAGAGTTTTGATCCAGAATGCGAAAATTTGAATATCATACATTGAATTTAGCAGCTTTTACAAATAATTTTTGGCTAGAATTTGGAGCCACTTTTTCTTTTGAGGCTCAACGTATTTTTCCCCATCATTATAATTTTTTATATGGCCGCAATCTTCGTTATTTTCACTTCGAAATTCACTGATTATCAAAATTTTCTGATTAAATTGCCCAGAATGACTTTCTTCAATGAAACTCTTTCACTTTCAAACTTTCAAAAAATATGTCGTTTTTGGGTGACGAGCGGAAGACTTTTACAGTTGCAACTGATCCAAAGTACCGTCAAATAAATATGTTGATTTAAGACTATTTCAATCTGCATTTCATACGTTCGCGCTTACATGTTTCTACACAAAAAAAATCGCTTTAGTTTTAGGCTAAACAAAGATAAATATCCTCAAAAAATGATTAGTGAAACTGAACAAATAGAAGGATTGAAAATGGCCAAACTGACTAGGTAAAAGACCGATTTTTCCAATACGTTCTATATCCTCCTCTGATTTGCGCACATCCTGTATTGAAGATAATTAAATCAGCGTTACAACACATTTTTACATCAAAAGTGCCAATAGTTTTACAAAATCAAAAGCGACTAACAAATTCACCATATTACAGGCAATTGCGTATTTCGCAAACTTCTACTAAAAATTACTATGCTCATTAGTTACCTGCACTGATGATTCAGAAACCGTCTGGTGATTTGTTGCGGTATTTCTTCGTTCCTCAAATACGACAATGTTTTCAGCAATGACTGGCCGGCAGTGGTGCAAACGGCGATAAAAGGCTCCAATTGTTTAAAAAACTCCACCCATTCCAATTGGTCGTGAGTGCAGGTTCCACCACAACTTGCCGGCGCTTGATCTTTGCTCAGATATTGTTTCAAACTCGACTCTTCAGTTAATAGTATGGCCTGAAACAAGGCAAAACTCCACATTAATGATGAAAAATCGGATGAACTTTACCAAAACCTCGTAACCCAGAATTTTGTTGCATACTTCATCATTTGCATATACCGGTTTTAATAGCACATTTTATCAATATTATTATTATGTAAATTGCTTCAGGTACCGTCTGGTGAAATGGAAGTTCTATTTAAATTTAATGATTTGCCATAAGAGATTAAACTGGGACGAAAACCAGATGACATATTCGTAAATACCTATAACTTGGTGGATTTTATAAGATCGTTTGCAGYAAAAATTRTATTAATTGGAAACAAACGCAATGCTTACGTTACGTGCATGTTTCTTTTCATTGTACTGGTTTCTTTGAAAAAACAAACTTTATGCTAATACTAATAAACTGAAATATCCAGTAAATTTTTRATAAATTATAAAAAYATTGTTTTAMAWGAATTGAACTTGTGCACTACATRCATTAAGAGCATTTTCCAAACYACATCGACATAAAAAAAAAAACGCYCCAGAATAGTTGAGAGCACAAGCATAACGTGGATAAATAAATAACATAAAATAATTTATAGRTCTGAACGTWCCATAAAATAGCAARAACTRCTTAATTATAAATAAAAAATAAAAYTTCTTTCCGGACGTGCTCGATGGTAATTTGAWCAAACGTTTATCTGGTATTTGCGRCAMGCGGTCCCACATTTTTYTTCTCATTAATTTKGGGTCTAAACCCGCTCGTCTAATGRACTATATTATTTAAAACCTCTTACTTARCCTAGGTTTTTTACATATTTKTATGCAAAATGTGCTTTTAGTAAACTTTTCAAACACATTTCAACTAGTTCTTATTGTTGCCAATTTATTGACTTGYTGGCAAAAYGGAGAAGCGTAATTCAAACAAATAAAATAGTAAATGAAAATAATTTTTAATTTATCAATGTAGCTCCAAGGTAGAAATCATCTAAAACGATTACCCTCAGCGAATCAAGTAAAGCTCTACTTTCAACATGCCTTCCGCAGCAAAAACTGTTACTCTTCGCGCATAAAATACCAAAACTATTGCGAACACTAACATTGAACTATTTATTATTGTCCAATTAATCGTCTCAATGAAATTCTTAGGCTTTCAGCGTGTAATCTAATTAGCAGTCTTGCTGATTTCTCTTTTATTATAAATTTCACACATGAATGTTTTATAAGGTATTTATTACGTGGGGCCTTAAGGCCATTTTCTTCACTTCCTTTTAAGTATTTTTCTGCTCGATTGTTTAAATGTTCTAATGATGCTTGTGCCAGTAATTTATAACTGATGACCCCTGTTTTATTACTTGCGGCAATTACTTTCGTCGAGTTGTGTTTTTTGAAAAAATATTCTTTGAGTTTGCTTTAAAGAATATTTGGATTTGCACTTGAAAATTCTAATTCATGAAGAAAATTCGATTTAGCGAGCTCTTTCACACTGCTCGAATATAATGCAAATATTTTTTGTTCCAATAAATTGTATTTTTACATATGTTATCTTCAATTTATTACCTTGCTTTGTTGCTAATACAAACAATTTCTCATGTCTTAAGTTCGAAAATATTTACATAAGTAATAAAAGAAACAGTTCCAATTATTAATTTAGTAGTAGCATAAAATTCCGTGTAAAAGCCATAAAACTCTTTGAAGTGGAATGCAATGACCGTACAAATATTTGTGAAAAAAATTTTTTTTCGAACTTGAGATAAAAGCCGAAGTTCAACGCTGAAGCGTGTGTGGAAAAGGTCTCATTTTTATAGACAGTAAGGCAGACTGTAAAGCAAAGAATACATGTTATGTTTTTATAAGGTTAAATTGTTAATCGGCTTTGTTATTATATTTGATTAAAGGTTTCTAGTTTATGGTGCTAAACGCAACAATTAATTACAATTAAAAATATTATAGATGAAAAATATTTGTAATTTTGATTAAATGAAACTAGAAAAAAAGAAAATTCTTTCCTTCGGGATGGTGCTGCTCGTTTCCCCGAATTTGATACTAAACTGCCAGTAACGAATTTTCAGTCAGCAAATCAAGTAGGAGCTTTGCCTCGGTTTAAATTATTTCTTTCTAGTAATTTTATTACACGTATTTGGATAAATTTTCTTCAATTTGTCGTTTACCAAGCATTCTAGTTGTATTTAAACGTTTTTCAAATGGTGAAACCGTGTTGTCAATAGAAGAAGAGCTAAAATAAGTGAGTAGAAATTCGGAAAAAAAGTATCAAAGTTAATGATAATTAAATATAAAATGTTGCCTAGACAGTTTTTACTTAATTCAAGAATGTGCGCCTATGGGTAACTAATGAAGAAATTGAAGAGGAGAAAACCGCGAATAATTTTATTGCGATTAATTTTTTACCTTGTGTAGACTTATCCAGCATCTGGAATTATCGATGTTTGTTGGTCTCTAAAACCCGGAAATTCTCAGGTTTACTGGTTCAATTCACTCAAAAATAGTGCCCGCATTGTCTCTAACTTTTATAACAATTTAAGTGACTACTATAAAAGGGATTTGATGATTCGAACCGTATGGGCCCGGCTTTGCCGGATATGTCAGTCTGAATGGAAGTGAAGTAACTGCCGTGAATTTTAATTTACGTCTGTTAGATGCGGTTATTTTGTCTTTCGTAATCCTGCTGCAATGTAAACAGTGCTTTGATGCCACTCTCCGGCATTTTAAATACGATTGAATATTTTGAAACGATTTTTCCTTAATTAATGGTACCTACCTCAACTTGACTAGCTAGAGTTCGAACTCCTTTGTCGCTCTTAACACCCGGTGTCCAAATTAGAAATCGATTGACTTTGATGCAGTTTCCAAGCAGGCAGACCGATTTGTCCAAAACTTCGATCATTTTGTAGTCTGCCTCATTTTCAGCCAGCAAAAGAACTGTGAAACCTTTTTCTCGGGCTTCAACCCTGCAAACATTTATACACATTTAAATACATTTTTCAACTAGGATGAGAATACCAAATAATCACAAGCTTCTCTTTTAACATTTATACATTTCCTTCTCTGGTGATCTCTTTTAGTTTTAATTCATTTAACTCAGAATTTTGAGGCACTTGCAGATTTTTGTAACAATTAAACGTGAGGCAAGTCTCACATCCATTAAAACGATATATCTATATAAATATACAAAATATGTTTGTTTCGATACAATAAATAAATGAAGCCATATTTTTTCCTTTTTGCTTAAAAACACTAAATGCTTAAATCTTCGACCTCAAAAATAAATAGAAAAAAAATGGTTGTTGCAGTACAGTACAGTTCAATAAATAAGGAAATAAGACAGTCTCTGGAAAAAAGTTCGAGACATTCAACAAAAATGGCTGAATTTGAAGAACAAAACTATCTATTTTGATGCATTTTTTCCAGTTCTATTTCGCTTCTACATTCATTTGAGGAGGCTAATGAATCAAAATAAACTGCAGTAAATATCGTCCAGGCTTTGGAAAAGTGTTATCCATATCCAAATAAAAATATCTGGAAAAACTGCTCAACTTTTAAATCGCGAGCCCCAAAAAGTACATATTAAAATAAATTAAAGGAACACATTTATAAATCCTTGTTACTGAGCAATTACCATTACAATTTCAGTTTCCTTACTTTTAAATTTTTTACTTCTTGAAACTAAATACAACTGATGAAGTTACTTGAATTCTTCTTCCCGATTTTATAGACAATTTAAACACGAAGTTTTAGTTCAAAAACATACGTTTCTAAGCACTGAGCGCTGCGCGCTTCCGACCTCCTGATTTTGATCTAAACGAATCTAATTTGTTCTCAAAATTGGTTTTTTTACGAAAAGTATAACCCGATTGTGATAAAATTAAAAGTAAAATATTTGATTAAAAGATAAATAAAGCTTTGATCATGTGCTTTCAAAAGACATAAAATTCAGTGTGGATTTAACACATTCCGTTAAACTGTTATAAAGTAAAACCTTGTTGTTGCCTAACAGCAGCTGTTCATCTAAGGATTCATATCACTGAAGTAAAATTTTATAACAGCCATGTATTGTCTGAACTAATTTAAGCAACTTCTCACGGTCAAAACAAAGCTTGTTATTACGCTGAAAAAACTGGTTAAATATCGCAAAATGATTTAACACTTTCAGCACTTAATAAGCAACCAAATAGTCTGGCTTTGCAAGGACGCCTGTTAAATACCCAAATATAAGACGGAACCAAAAAAAGTGGCAGAAAAAAATATAATGGAGCTTGAAGAAACATGTTCTCATCATAGTATCTGAAGAAGTGGAACTTACGTGGGTATGGAAGTATAATATAAAAGCAACTTGGCGATTTCATATTTGTTTAAAGCTGCCCTGGAAATGCATTCTGCGTAGCACAGAATTATCGGTCTGCCATCAGTATCTGCAGTGCCTGAAACAAAAAAAAAATGCTATTGAAATTCCAAACACCATCATGCATTTTTCTGCTTTAAACCCAAAAACCTTTAAAGTATGTAAGCTCAGATTTATCTGTAATTGATTAGACAGCATTTTCAATTAGCATAATTTCATCCAGTGCCTGGGTATATTCAATAAATACTACATTATCTATTGGTTGAAGGTTGAATGAACGAGCCTTGTTACTTTACATCTGACGGCATCTGTGCAGGTTCTTTAATTAGAAAATATTCCACAATTGATTAGTTCGTTGATAAACTGTTTTGTGTAGGAGATTCACTTGTTTCGAAGTTCCGAACGGCCCACAGGTACCTCTAACTAACCGCTACTAACTCAAGTCCTTAAATAAATGCAAATAAGTGTATTGGTGGAAGATTTTTATGCATTCGGTAGTTTCAATCATATTTTTTTGCCATATGAACTGAGGAATATTTTGATAAGATTAGGTAGTTGCCTGAAATATTTCCAAAGTCAAAGATTAATTAATACACCAACCCTATAAAGAACTTAGATAACGACAAACACCTAGGTCGATTAATCAAGTGTTAATTAAAGACCTGATGCAAATATTGGCACAATGAGAAATTATCCTCTTTTATTACACCTGACAGATTAATATAAAAAGTTAATTTGCATGAAGATGTCTTTATAAATTATCGTTTCTCGGCCGCTACTTGTGATAATTAGCTCTGCGAAACACAATGGCTTATTAGCCAACGTTACCTATTTCAATAGAATTTAATTGACCATAAATCAATCGCCATTCTAAGATAGGAACAGCACATTGGTAAATGAAATTTCTGAAACATCGGCTGACTGAGATACTCGAAAAATTAGATAATATTTGACTTGAAACTGGTCAATCGTGGCAAATGATGTCTTCCTGATGTTTCGCAAGCTCAATCGGCCTGCGTCTTCAGAGGTGTTTCACTCTAAAGCTTGCGCTGACCGATCATCGACACATCCAACGAAGAAATGATTCGTTTAATTTAAATTGATGTGCATATTATTAATTTTCTCCCAGTAATTCACATCTCAAACATTATTTGAAGCTTCGTTTGTTCGAAAATAAATTTTCAATTATTAATGAGCGGAATCGTGTGAGTTGGTTATTTATGATTCGATTAGTGAATCTAAACAAAATATGAAATACTCTCCAAATAATAACCTTATTTATAGTCCTTTATTCCGTTCAAGGCAGTGATTAATACAGTTTCTTCAATTATTAAATAAAAAATGCATTAACTTAAAATATAAACATCCTCACAGCATTCTGTTTTATAAATATGAAAAATAATTCAATTCAGAGTGGCAGAAAGTTCAATTCAGAGCCGACATTCAGTGGCAAGAAACGGTCTAATTGACAAAATCTTCTATATAAATTACTTTAGATTGTAGTCTGGTGCGACACATTTTAATTTACTCGTCTCTATGTGACTTGTTTCTATTCGATTTTCTTTCAACTGGAAAAATCTGAATGCCTGCCTGCATTTCTTCATCTGGTCTGCTGCATTCAGCTAAATTCGTTTAGGAAACTATAAATTTATTATTTAATTACGAACTTCTTACTTGAATCTTGGGTTAGTAGCGCTCACGATATTAATTAGGTTAGTTGAAGTACAGATAACAAGAGTAACCTTGCAGTTTTTAATGGGGGTCATAAAGTCAAGCGGAAATAGTTTGTAACTGCAAGTGTGTAGATAAATTTTGTAATAAATCGAGACTATTTTCAGTTTTTAAATGCCAACTAGTTGGCTGTCGACAGTAATGAAATTATTTTGAAATACATGGGGAAATTCTTGGTAAAACTTGATGAAGGTTGGCTTAGTAGAAAAAGTGAATTTTGCCTTTGAATTGCTGCGCGTCGTTGAAATGCATTGGAAATGATTTGTAGATCATATGTAAAACCGAAGTTTAAATTTTACGTCAGCAAAAGTTAGTTTTGTAAAAAATGTAATAATTGCATTTTACCGCATAAGATGATGAATCGAGCGTGGAAAGAGAGATATTTCTCCAAATCATGTGAGAGTACAAAAACATTTGTCAATTTCACTCAACCTTAAAAAAACTTTTGATAGGCATTCAAATAGTATCTATATTTTTAATCAGCAAGTACAACTTTAATAATAAGGCCATTTCAGGCTATAAGTTGGTTTCGTTTCAACATTGCCTCTTTGCCAATAAATTTACATTTTTTCACAAATTTGTTCACGTTTTATTAAAAGCTGATGATGGTGATTCCAAATCGCAAATAGCAAATATTTAAGATTATTATTTAACCCGCAGTCTTTAGTTTTTTTCAATGCATACATGTCTTTTTTTTTAATTAATCAACCAATACTCATCAATATCAATAAACAGCTTAATTTTTTTAAATTTTAGAGATGATTAACAAACATTTAATTTCTAACTATTTTATCAATAATTCCTTTCTTCAGGTCGCATGAAGTTGAAGCTTGAAAACCTTGATAATATTTCTGATAATTTCAAATTTCTTGGTGATCTACATGATTTTCAAGTTGAAACTGATCAATATTAATATTCATAGTTTCTTACTAAATAAGGTTAAGAAGAATCAAAAATTAAACACGAACTATTATTGATGATCTAAAAGTGAAAGTAAGATACCTATCTGTAAATGCGTGTACGAACGACTCGATGTGATGATTTTCCAGAAATTGCGACTTTTTTCATTGTAACTAAGTTTTCTAT
>NW_026018611.1:7152417-7162810 GCF_020466585.1 Dendroctonus ponderosae
TAATTTTATTACTTATGTTTATTAAATATAATTTGAATATCTTAGGTATGTCAGGAAGACATTTGATGTCTAATTCAACATGAAAAGACACCGGTCAAATATTTTTCGTAAACAATGCAATTATCGTTGAGTGATAATTGCACACTGTGTAATTACCGCTGTAATTTCTCGATAATTGCACACTTCAAATGGACAGATTATCATACAAGGGAAATATTCATTTTAATCTATACGAGTTTTCTATATTTAACGAATTGTTGCACTACACGAAATCAAAATAATGCTTTAAAAACTCTTTCATGTCTTGATGTCTTGTCTATTTCATTGTCTTGTCTATTGCGCGATTTTAACAGTTTGGCCTTTAGTATGTCTTCATTTTCTATAATCATGTTTTCAAATGTTTCTTTTTTAACTAACGACTGTTTTTCCTAATTGTCTCGATCAATTGCGCTTGCACCGATCTTGCGCTTTAACTGATGTGTCGTTAGTTTGTGAACAAGCCAAAGAATATTTCTTGAAACTTCAGCATTCTGTAGCTTACCTATTTGTAGTTCAGAGCTTTTTCAAATTACTTTTATATTTGTTCAATATTTCTTGCTTAAATTCTGATTTAAAACGTCGCTCAAGGTTTGTCATTCGCTGAGTTTCTCATTCGCATGATCTATTGAAATACTGGAAAACAGGAAAATTATCATCGCTAGAAGCACCATCACTATTTCCACATTTGTCCTCTTACTGGGGATCTGTTGTAAGTAAATCTCGAAAAATATTGACTTGGACGCAAACTCCTAATTCAAAACGCTTCTTTGGTCTCCTTCAGAAGAACACGCTCTTATTTAAGAATGTTATCAGTATGTTTCTGGAGTAACTGATTTCTGATGATTTCAATTGATTATTGGTCGTCTTTGATACCTCAGTCTAATACCAACTGGTCGAGAAAAACTTTTCCTCATTTGCCTACATTTGCAACTGGCTCATCACGTCTGCATATTAACGACAGACAAAGTAGCAAACGTGAGAATCAATTTGTATTGTTAATGAATCCGCCTACGAAGCTTTCTGGCAGCGTGTGTTGAAAGCTGTGTGTTCCATGCCGTATTCTTGTGTGGCGGCACGAGACACGACCACAAAGCCCAACAGACGGAAGGAAGCATTGACATTTAAATAAGCATAATATTATTTGTTGCTTTGAAAAGTACAGTTCAGCTTGGCATACAAATTGGCTCGTCTAGATATCGATAACCTGATGGAAATTCATTTTATTGTTAGTGAAATGAGCTCTCAACAATACTAAGAATAACCAGTAACATTGTCGTTTATACGGTTTATTATTAATGCAGCTACTTACTGCAAAATTTACTAGTACAATATGATCTGTTTGTGCACTAATATCGGCAAAAAGAATTTGTGTGGCCTGCGAGAAGTGCAGATTTAAATCCTGTGGACTTTTCAATATAGTCACCAATGAAGGGCGGGGTTTTTCAATACAACTTTTTACATTCGTTTTACTACTTACTAACAGCTACTTATTAATCAGAAAGTAATAAATTTTATTACTGCGCGTTTATCGCACCATGATTGTAAACTGGCTTCTGTTCTATACTGCTTTTAAACAATACTAGAAAAAAGGTACATTAATCTGATAAATATTTGAAATCCAAGTGTACTTGCTCTGCTTATGCATCATTGCCGACAACATTTTCTTAAAAATCATAAAAAGCTTTACATTTTCGGCCACTTTTAGACACATTTAAAGAATAGTTTAATAGATATGTTAGTATGCTTAATTTTACGAGAAATCTGGCCAAATCGGCTCGAATCTTTAACTGTGTACATTTTCAACAAACAAACGTGTATGTCTTAAATATCCCAAGAAAGCTAAAATATGGAAAGAACATCTTCAGAGTATTTTAAAGTCTTGCATGTTCAGTCTAATATAGTTCATTCTTACTAAACTATTGTTTAGATTTTTTTCAGTCAATGCCTAATTAAATTTGCGCTGAGTGCTACTAACTTACTTTCACAAAAGTAAAAATTAATTCTAAAATGATTATATTAAAATATGAGATGAGCTCCACTAAGCAAACCTTCCACTCGAAAGAAACCCTTTCCATTCGGTCCAATAAATCATGCTCTTCAGTGATTGGTTCAACATCATGTGCCCAGGAAAATTAATTGCAAAACAAAGAACCCAACCCACAGAATGCATCATGACATATCTAACCCACATAATACATCAGGGATGGCACCCGACACCGTTACGAAAGGAAATGAATAGCAGGGGTCAGAAAGGGCGCCGCACCTCTTACCCGAGTGACCGGCAGGCCGGCTGGATGGCCAGACCTGAGTCCGTTGCATTTCTATGATGCATCTGCCTGTAGCATGGCAAGTGCGGTATGTTTATGTGGGAATTAGGTCTGTGCTGCCAGTGTCGGCGCGATTTTCTGCCATTTAGATTTATGGCGACCCGAAATTGTTTGGAAATAAATTATTGTAATGCATTATACGCTGATATCAGTTTTGAGGATGATATATGCTTATTAATTGCGGAGGATGACGCATTGGGTTTTGATTTGTAATTGCTACATGTGGTACCGCTATGTGATTGGTTCCTAACAAGCGCAGCAAAAAACGTTCCGTGCGATTTATTGAAATTGTCCACATGGCTATGGCTCATTTGTAATGAGTGACGGTGTTAAAAGAAGTGATGCATTTAGTGCTTCTTAAGGTGAAAAATATATTTAGGTAATTACTTTTTAAATATATTTCTCAATGCGTTATCAAGCAAGTGAAAATTGAAAAACTGCCACTATTTTCTGGTTAAACATATAAGAAAATATAATTGATTTAAACGTTAGAATTCTCACTTTTATGCAACGTCTCTGCTTCCACTGAACATGAAATTTATGACCATTCTTTTAATTCCAGAAATTCTTGCGATTCTTATGTTCTCTATTTTTCATTTAACATTTATAAATTCAAAAATTATTCATTCGCAAAGTTAATATTACGTTGCTGTCTTGAGAGTATTACTTTAAAGTTTTAGCGTCCATAACGATATGATTAGTGGGTTTTATTTTTGCAAATAGGAACTCTCTTGTCGAAATTGGAGTAAGAAATATTGAGTTTTGTAAAATTGTGGAAATTCTTGTGTTCTTTCCATTTTTCTCGTTGCTTTCTGAAATAGATTGATCCATCTAGAGAACCAATTAATTTTCATTCAGAACCAATTAAGTTAATTCATTGCTAACATGCAATGGCCAGTAATAAAAAACACGTTAAAACCAGCGTGGCTTTCAGTTTAAAAATTAATACAGACATTTTTTCAGCATTTTTTCCATTTGTTTTTTAGTCATTTAGCAAAGGAAAATTCATAATCAAATTGAAAGTGGACAGGATTTTAACTGAATTTACAAACATTTTTCAAATTTGCCTGCATTTTACACAAATGACAAAATGAGAAAACATAAATAATGACAAGGAAAGGTTTAGGGGCAATAGAAAATGTGCTTATTGAAAAAAATGCGATCGATTCAATTCTTCAATTGTTTTGTAGCCGCACTTACGGGCGAAACTTCAACGTTTTTTTTCTGAAGAAGGTTGTCGTCTATGGTCGTCTGTAGATAGAGTTGAATTTTTTTAATCAGTAAATTTGGTTTCTTATTCCCTTCAGAAATCAGCGTTTTTTGTACGAAAAGCGATTCTTATGGTGAACTAAATATTGCCGTTGTCTGTGCGTTATTTAGGGAAAAAATTCCAAAACACAGAAAACATTTTTGTGTTTGTGTGTTTGTTTTTGCCCATAGTATAAAGGTGCATCCATTCAGCTGTGGAAGTTTTTCACGCAATTCTATTATTTATGTTTCAAATATTGTACATTTCAGAACATCTTGTTTGAACTTAAAGTGAACATACATTAATCCAACTAAAACGGTCCATTGAAAAGTACACGATAAGGAAGTTGTAAACGAAATGTCTGTTAATTACCATTAACCGTGCCACTTCGTTGCAACATAAAAGTGAAGTCGTAAATGTTTGAAAAGAATGGGAAATATCCTGCAGTAAACATAGTAAGACTAAGTAGGTATAGCCAATAGGATCAGCAAACATAAAACATTTTTAACTAGGTTTGTTACGCTACTGATTTGTACTACTTATTATTGAGCACTGCGAGAATCTCTGTCGGATTTAGTTAATGAAAGCATTCGCTTAGCTAGCCAAGGCGTGTACTTCGTGATGTTTTACTTAGAGACGATTTTATAATAAGTGACATTTATGAACTTTGAGGCCATCAATATCCATTAGTGTCGACTCCCTCGAATTTAAAATGCCTTGAAAATGTCCAGGAAATCCCTATGGGCAAGAAGGAGAACTTAAAGCAAAATTGTTCCTGAAGAAACTGTATTTCAGTTCATCTACATTTGTTTTACTTCTTCGTATCGTCTGTGTACTTGTCTACTGCATTAGCCAAGACAAACAGCACATTTTACATTATTTCATGTTCTGATGTTTGCTAATCTCACTGCACTGTCAATTGGGTACTTCTTTCAGTAAACATTTGTCCAACCTTCTGAAAATAATAATTAGTTTAGCAACTTGCCACTATCCATTAACAACTTCTGTGTACCTACAGAAGAACACTGATTGAGACTTGTTAACAACCAGAATCCTTCTATTATAACACAGGTTTTTAAATCAATAGTTATACATTGCATTTAGTGACTTTATTGTGTGTGGGGGGCTGTCAACAGTATTTCTTTTTACAATGCTCATGTTATTTTTACCAGTACGCTTGTGTAAAGGTATTGTTGCATAATAATTTTTAAATACTTTCTGTATTAAATATATTTTTTTCTTACCCATTCTTTCAAAAAGTCAAGTATTCATAGTAAAATCCAGCAGGCTTATGTAAAATCCATAATAGTTTATTGAATTTTGGCACTCTTTATTTCAGCAGCAATCAGAATAATTCGGCGTTAAATCAACCAAATCGCTATTTCCTAAAACACGTAGAAATAAATGGGCTCCAGTAATTAATTAACAAAAAATGAGGCATTAACTCTTCAATGATGATATGTTTCATAGGAATTGGATCATTTAACTCTTTTTTTACACAGCGGTAGATTTGCACACAGACATTGATTAGAGCGACAACAAATTTTAGCCCCTTTAATAATTCTTGAATTGTTTATATATTATACCGGATAATCTTTAACCGCACTTTCGCACTAAAAGTTTTCACTCATTTCTTATGCATATTTTGATATAGTAATCGTCTGAAGTTAACATAACAAATTTGACCAAATGAACGATTGCTATTAGTATGGATTTTTTAATCCTTTAATTTTCAGTGTGATGTACACCTAAATAATATCTAATAAAGTTGATTTGTTTATAATATTTTATTTAAAGTCATACTTCTCGATCTTATGATTATCAGAAGGGTATTCCCTTTTATATTTTAAAAACTTTTGCATATTAATTATGCAACGCTTTTCTTTGAACATATTTGCTAATTTGATATTAAACACTAAGTACTTAGTTAAACAGTTCGGAGGTTTTCAGTATTGGAAGTACTAAAAAATCTCCATTAATTATAGTTTCCAGTTTTTATAGATTTTTTTATAGAGATGAATGGAGCCCGACACTATTCTTGTATATATATTTATGTAAAACAGCACAATAAACGATTTATTTCAAGTTTTATTGTGCTCGGTACCTTGAAAGTAATAGGAATTCTGCAGAAGTCATAATTCACTGATGCTTAATTGACTAAGAGCTCTTGAAGTTTTCATGCACAAATAAAACTCTTTTTCTTAGCAAATTAAGAGTATAAAATGCCAATGTAACAATGTCGATTTTAACTGTTTAAGGTCAAATTTGTGGTATTTTCAGGACTTAAAGCGTATAAATATCCTGAAAAATTGCAAAAGAGAATGGACTTAAGTACAAATGGTTCTAGAAGTTCCACAAAGTCAACATATACAGTTAATGTAACTTTCATATCATTTTTCGCACACGTTTTTTGTTGAAAAAATATTTGTTGATAGGAAGACTTTGTTAGACATCAAATCATCTGACATTTATTAGACATTGGCATAAGAGAAACGACCAAGGAAGCTTTGATGCTCGACATTTTTATTAAGAAATCGCAAAACACATATAGAAATATGAAAGAGAAAGAACATTAATACAAAATAAAAACGGTTTAAAAGGCGCATCCTGAACAGGACTAGAATTAAAGTGAAACACACAAAGAATGCGGTTGATGTCAGGTAAAACTTACATCTCTTTAAATGATGATGATGACTGTGGATACAGAGTGAGCAAGAGTGGCGAATGAGAGGCAAATTCTCAAAAGCCACTTAAAATCAACTTAAATACATCAAGATGTTGGATTGGGAACAGTGAATAAATAAGACATTCGTAAAATATTAACTAAAATCTTTTTCGCTTCGCATCTTCGTTCGGCGGTGTTGTTCAGACATGTGCATAATTAAGCTCTTTATATGCTTTTATTCGCCGCCCGTATCCACCCACACCCGTTGCACATAATCATTTGGCCACATCTCAGCCAAGGCTCCTTAAGGGGAGGTCTCGGCCGTATCATTTCCTCAGACCGCCACAGTATTCCATTTCAATTTTTTTCGCTACACAGCACTGCCAGTGAAAGGTATCAAGGAATTTTCTTTCATATAGGCCTCATGCGGCTCAAATAATTATTTTCTAATTAAACTGCATTCTGGTACGTTCCCAACCACGTTTGTTTGCACAGCTCTGTACCTTTAAACTATAGTTTAACCTTATATTTTGCTACGTTCCAGGATGCGTATTTCTATCAATAGATTGCTCAAAATGAACAAAATTATAGCTAGATTTAAAAGTATAGCAGGTGTAAAGTTAATAAATACTATTGAGTGTTAATTGGGATTCATACAAGAAAAGTACTCGTTTTCGAGATGAAATGCAAACAAGGCATTTTGATGTACATAACGCAAGGTTTGTTCCTGTTAAACTTATTGTCGACATTTGAGTCTTATTCGCTGGCTGATCCTTCGAGGGTTTTTCTGTAATAAAAGGTTGGAGTTCCGTTTTAGAATCTCTATTAGAGACCGCAAAAAAATAAGGTGCATTAAATCTCGACTTTCTCTATACGCCGACGTTTTGGTCCTTCGAGGCGGATCGGAGTGCTTACTTGATTATGAACGCACAAACTGTACCATGTTTACTCCGTTTAAATACAAAACATCCCGGTTAAGGTGGGATGTTTTGTATTGTTATATATGTTGTCGGACCACTCGATTAACCATAAGAACGCGAGCGAGACAGATAGGAACCCGAATAGAAGTAAAAAGATCGCATCTATTGAACACATTTAAATTTTTCGTTCTAAGCAAACACATGCCCTCAGATGGAATCGGAAAGTCCCAAATTTTGTCTCCCTCCAGCTCGAAAAAGAGTACTTGTCTGGTACTTCAGTGAAATTCAGACCCTCAAGAATACCAACTTTACATTTGTTGAACTTTCGAGAAAAGTGACTGGTTTAATCAATAATAACAAAATTATTTTTTCATATATCCCTCAAAAGGAATTGGCTTAATTTGAATTATAGCCATATACAGCCGTCTAAATTGGAACGTATGGTTTTTCCATCTAAAATATTTAATTATAGAGAATACTATTTCTAACTATGATTTGGATTATGTTACATGCTTCTGCTACTCTTTATGTACATAAGCTAACGGAAATCATACTTCTCCCAAAATGGAAGCAAGATCTAGTTTTTTTTCATCAGATTTCTAGAATACTGCAGTGAATAAAAATTTGAAAAAAAATCTTAGTTCGCAAAGCTGTACCGGTACTATACAGATGGCTGTTTATTTACAAATGAAAATATTTCTCGATTTCCACATATTTCTTTAAAAGCAAAATGAAAGAAAACACTAAATTAACTGCTAATAACAATTTAGATTTAATCAGCTTTGCCAATGCGAACATTTTTACAAGTTTCGAGAATTTTTACTATTTTTATAGTGGTTTATGATATTGTTTTTATAGTAGTTTATGATGTTTGAAAACTAATTTAATACATTCCCAAACTGTATGCGTTTTGACTGTTGGAGCGCCATTTTCGAGCTTCATTTCGAGAACTGAACTGTGGTTAACTAAAGTTAACAATTTTTAAATTTAAATAGAGTTATTAATTATTAATATATTTCATTTGTTGTGCTTCTGAAAAAGCGTAAGTTGAATTCAAATGCAATGCCATGGAAAACACCAAAATAGTGCGTCAAAGTTCGTGATCGATCAACTTTTTCTTTTAATATTCCAACAATGTTCCATTTTACTTTTTTATTTATTCTCTAATTCTGTTCTTGATGAGACCCCATCCGGAAGCCATTGTACGGCCAAGTAGTTTTTGTTTTATAAACCATTTCGCACAGCTTTTAATTTATTCCGGTACTTCTTTGTTAGTACAAAGCTTTGAAAAAATCAAATTGTGAATTTGTCATTTCGCTTATTGTAATTTTTCAATATTTTCCTTGTCAGTTGCCTTTATAGCGGATATTACTCTAACGGCTTTTCGTAAATTCCTTCTACTAAAATATCTTCTTCAATTTTGTTTCAATTTCTCAAATTCGTTCGTTATCTTTTCATTTTCATTCTTACACGCCTATTTTGGATACAACCAATGTTGTGGATTTCAATTTATTTAAACAAAGACATCATTATGTTTGGGGAAATTTAACAAACCTGCTCCCACTTTTCAAGAGAATCAACCATTGGGTGTTATTAATTTTTTTTTCAATCGCGCTTGTAAATTCCACATTATAAAGTAGAAGTTTTTTATTTCTTCGCAAAAACAAACTGATGATACAAGATACAACCATTCTTCTAAAGATGCAACCGATAGAATAAAAAATCATTAAGTTGAGGAGTTGTTAAACTTCAAAATATTTTCTCATTTAAGGCGTTCTACTAGTAAGCAAGCACGCAGCAAATCATATAGGCAGATACCATCGCCTCACTGGTACTAATCAATGCGGCTCCTTTGATGATAATTAGCCTTGGTGGACTTCGGTTGTCGATCCAAGTGTAATTTTTGTTGTTTTCACTTCTAATGTATGCACATATAATTAATCGAAATAATTTGTATGGAAATTGAACCATAAAGCCGCACAATAACGACCTGTTTGGAGACGACGTTCCAAGAGTTAAATAATAGCCGATATGAATCGGTGGCGAATAAATCAGGCACAACTACAGTTATATAATTTGGTTCGCAAAACGTTAGAAACCAGGTCAGTGAAGTCAGTCAGTCACTTTAGTTCTTGTAAGATTAAAAGTTGAGCTCTCGAGTGCGTCTTTTGGGAATAGAAGGAAGTAGTTAAAAGAGTGTAAATCGACTAGACAATGTGTAGTTACGAAACTCAAGTTCATCTCTTTAAACGCTTGAAGCCTTATGGACATTGGGCATGTCCGTTCCAGATTTTGTAGCTTTCCATTCTCCATTAAATATCGAGTTCAGTAGCTGCTAAAAAATAAACACCAACAAAACTAGCAAATCGCTGATATATTCTTGTAATACATTATTATGTCACTAGTCATCCGAAGGCCAATTTAGCGTGTTCGCTATCTGGCAGCATCCAAGATATACTGTCAGGGCTTGGTGGGCGCAACTCTACCTAAAGAGACGTCAAATTTAAGATAAATGGCCGTTTCGAGATCAAGAGTGATGAATGATTGGAAACGTGAATAAATACCGAAACCTGACTGATTCTTGAAATAGTAGAGAGATGTTGCAGGCTCAATGCACGCTATTTAAGTAACATGTTATTCGGGTAAATCGGTTTCTGAAAATGTCTGGATATCTAGAATTTCTCGAAATTAGTGAGTGTCGCAAATGAGATTGCAACTACTTTTATAGCTAAATCTGTTGCATTTTTACTTAGTTACACACACCTTATTATCACCTGAACTGTAGGAAGTATTCGCGGTTACTACATATTGTCTGCATTATATCACAATTTCTGTTCATATACAGGGTGTCCCGTCAGCTCATGATCAAAAGGGTACTGCGATATTCTTTGGACCAAAAGAAGACGATCTTACCTAACTTGTATTAACAAAAAATGTCTGGCTCCTCTGCTATTGATCGTCAAAGTTCTTCAAAAAAATTATCTTTTTCGAAATATCGGGAGAATGGTACGATGTATTTTAGTGAAACTCGCTGTGAATTTGCTCTTACGTAAGACTCATATTTTGATGAAACAATCGAGTTCAGCGGTTTTGGACAAGTGGTGAATTCTTGAGTGTCGTGGTACAAAAACTACCAGAACTTTTTTGTTGGAGGATGAAATCAACTAGTTTTTTTTTAGGTTGATGCACTAAT
>NW_026018611.1:7163437-7167299 GCF_020466585.1 Dendroctonus ponderosae
CGAAAAAGATACATTTTTTGAAGAACTTTGACCATCAATAGCAGAGGAGCCAGACTTTTTTTGTTAATACAAGTTAGGTCAGATCGTCTTCTTTTGGTCAAAAGAATATCGCAGTACCCTTTTGATCATGAGCTTACGGGACACCCTGTATAACGGAACTACCAGTTACTGACAATGGATTTCGAACTTAATGATTAACTAACGATTTTTAAAGTACTAAACCGTTGAGTTACATAATTTTGGGATCTGTTCCGAAAATTAACAATAATCATATCAGCATAATATACGATCTTTAATAACAATAGTAACCATACTTACAAAATGCAGTAATTTGATTATGCAATTTTATTGATTACAGTACATTTGTATTGTCTGAGGAAACATAATGTGGTTAATCTTAAAAGTTATAATCTCATTGAGCAATTAAATAATTCACATTGTACTATAAAACACGACTTACCTATGTGATTAATTATTATTCTCTGTTGATTCCTTTACATCTGGTTAAGAGTGCATGTCGAAATGTTTAAATTTATCCGGATTTTCTAATTTTTCTCCGTTTAATTGGAGTGATTCACCAAGACAATCAGATTATAGAATTATTGTGAAATATGAGCCACATAATTAAATTTGCTTTAAAGAGGACATAATTTATATGAAACTTACTCAAAAATGCACTAAAATATAACTCAAGAACTAAAGAACTAAGAACTGCCTACACGGTAACATTATTCCAATCAAATTTTCCTATTTCTAACAAAAACTCTCAAAACTCTCTCAATAAACAAACTGAAAATGCAGGAGATTTGGATAATCAAGATTACATGACTATCCAATATGCAACCAGAGCAAAGCGAGATTTCAACAATATTGAATAATTAAGCACTATTAACGTTGAAGTGACGGGTAGACAAGAAAATGCAGTCGCGTTGGAAATATTTTTAATGAAAAATGTGTTAAGGAAAAAAAATTAAAATTCCTTTTCAAACCATTGACTTGTTTCAATTCAAAGCCAAGTTTTTATAATGGAAAACACGGTTAGTTTTTCCATTTTCGTTAAGACTTTACGTTCGTAAAAAAATCGACCACACAACATGTCTATATCCAAAAACGTATTTAAAGCGAATAAAGGTGCCTGACCATCAGCCTGAAATAGTTGCGTCTAGATCAAGAGTAGACGAAAGTGACGGCTCAACTTTCTTTTTTCATATTAAGATGATCGAATACTATTTTTTATCAATAAGTCGGTACCTACAAAATTAAGTAATACATATTGAATTGGATAGATAAGTGGGCATTAATTCCGAAGCATGTCAGTTAAATGGCCAGAATCTAGATCAGAAATTTGTAATCAAAGTATCAAGCAGTTCGAAATTGCATGTTTTGTACTAATAAATTCAGCGGGTTGCATGCTGGAATCTGGTAAATTTAAAGGCCGATTGAACATCAAATGAACTTCCAAATTCTGAAATTGCATAAAGTGAGCTTGTGCAAGGTGCAAGCATATTTCCTGATTTTAAAAATCAATGTTAAAATTTTATTAAGTTTGTTGTTGGATTTAAAATAAGAACTATCAGTAATCAAATTACGCTGTATTGCCACAGAGACCTTTAAACAAAGTTTGGGGATAATGCGAATGGTAAATATGATGGCAAAAAAAACAATACAAAAAGTTTCAACAATACAAACAGTACAAATACAAAAAGTTTCAAAGCTACTTAACTACGCTCATAAGCAGTGCAGGACAAAAACCATACATAAATTAACATTTAAAATTTTTGCATTTCTTTAAAAAAACTAAATGAATTTGGTTTTTGCATTAAACACGTTTAGTTTTTGCTTTAGCATTTATGCGAGTTTGTGTGTTTTACCATCTTTTCCTTGTTCGTCCTCTTCCTATAGGTAATAATGCACTTCTAGCATATTGGTCGATATCAGTAATTTATTACCTTGAATATTAGCCAACTGATTCTCGCCTATAACTTTCGTATTCGTTTATACATTTTTATTATAATTTATTGTAGGTTGTTCGTGGATTTTTGAAGTCGTCCTTATGTTTTTTTTCTGCTTCTATGTTAATATTGTCTTTGAGAATTTGCAATTTTGGCGTTCTTTGCGTGCGTTTTGTTGGCATTGTGGATTAATTTTCAACAGATAACTTTCCTACGGATCAAAATTGAGTAACAAATTTTCTTATATGAACCACTCTTAAGCAATCACTTTATTCACTTGTACTTCTTTCGTTTATTTTTGCTTCATGAACATTCAAACACACTTTCGTATGCTTCTACTCAGTTCTACTGTACTGTGCTTAAAGATTTAAATAATTGCAGTTAACATTATAAGCCGAAACCAACACGACCGAAGATCGATTACAACACGTTTCTATCATATCATCTTCTATCGGCTAAATATTCAAATTGAGACATTTTACAATGGTTACTTAAGCCATCAACAATAATTGCATTGCACAGACTCGAATTTTGTTGAAAAAAAAAACCGGAGATAAAAATCGATTTAAGTTCAAACCACTAATTATCCCTTCTGCAAGGAAAATTGTGTAAACTTGAATGTGTTTACTAGTATAACGTGGAACTTTGCAGAAATCTCGGTAATTTTATTTGCAAATCGCAAATAATGGGCGAATAAATGGATTGCCTGTAATTTGGCTTTCGGACATTTTATGTCTGAATCGACCACACGCAGGAACGTTCACTTAAGGGAAAGGCTGCTGCAGATTTTGACTAATAAAAAATTATGCAAACGATGTGAGAAAAAATGCGCTTGGACGCAAAGAACCGCACAACAGTGCATTTTTAAAATAACAATTTATCAGGAAAAATATTTATTGAACAACTAGCTGCATTCGGGCAGTTATCTCGAATTGATTCTTGATGATAAACTAACGCATCGATATAATGTAGGCTTAAAAGCGTTAACAGCAGCAATAAACGTAACACTTCCTTGATTTAATAAACTTAATGTTGCTGATAATTAATGTGTCCATTGTTCTTGTCGCCGGGTAATGTGGAAGAATTTTCCTGGCGCAGATAAAACACCGCGACCAATCTTCTTAGTGAGTTTGTGCGATAATTGGATGGGAAATAATTGCCAACTTATGCTTACTGCTTGAAAGAATAACATTCAACACTGGAGAGTAAGTGCGAAATACGTGAAATTTTTCCACATTCGCTTAATTTTAGTGTTGTTTTTGGGTTCAACAACAATTCACTAATATTAAATAATAGGGACAATTTCTACACATGTTCATCAACTAGCAAATTCAACAAATTCTGTTTACATCCTGTAGCAACTTGAAACATCACAAGCGAAATGACCATAAAGCAGGCCTCAGACATCGATATACTTTTCATCAGACGTTATCAGAAGGAAAATCTCGGTGTACCACATTGAATGCGTTATTCAGTGCCTTACAAGACATGCACCATTCACTCATCACCTTTACACTTTTGCTAGTGACAGGCCGTGTACTTAAGTGACATTAAAGTCAATTTATACATTTCAATGATATTAGTCAATCGACTTTCTTGGCCTATACAAAGATAGTTCTCAAACTTTTCAGTTCAGTTGACCGGTTTATTCTCCGGAAAGTTTGGTTTCTCGATTTGTAATTGCTATATCTGTGTAGCCGACAGTCTGGTAGCTAGAAAACATTTGTGAATTCGGGACACGTATTCATCATCAAGAGTTTTTCTTTTATTTCGCATAGAACTTCAGCAGGAATCTTTTACATTGCGTTGTTCCTTCATAAGCAAAGCTCTGAAAGAAAACCTTATTTCATATTAAGAGTGGTGCAGCGGAACCAGGCCAAGATTCCTGATATATTTAAAAAAAGTGTCTG
>NW_026018611.1:7168298-7195148 GCF_020466585.1 Dendroctonus ponderosae
AAAAAACATGAATCCGCTTCAACCATATAGAACTTTGCTATACAGAACTTTGATCTTTAGAGATTTTACACCGTTTGCCAAAATAACTTTTTAAATTTGAACAAGTCTGTTAAATTTAGTAAAATTCTCTGAATTTCCGATCCTGCTGTCAGACTTTATTTCTTCCAAAGTATATATATCCTTCAAATCAAAGAAACCGTCTTTTTCGTATTAAAGTGTGTAAGTAACGGTCTGTTTCAAGCCTTCAAAGGTACGTTTAGCCTAGCGCTTTCGACTTTTCAGTCATCATCAGGGGCCCTACATTACAGAAAATACAACGCTTAGTGCACTAATGGGTGATACAAAGGATATGGAAAACAATTTACTCGTCAATCAATGCACAATTGATGCCCCTGTGAGCATCCGCAAGTCCATAAGTTAAAATAAAGTAATAGCACTAACAGACTAAACGAGTTTAAAATTGTCTAAAATAGTGTAAAATGGTGTGAACCGTGCTGTAATGTAGAGGCTCTGATGATGACTGAATAAGTCGAAAGGGTTAGGCTAAATGTACATTTGAAGGCTTCAAAAATACTGTTAATTACACACTTCAATAGAAAAAGACCGATTCTTTGAGTTCATCCAGTGTGTACACACTAATTCCTATTATTATATATCCACTAATTTAGACATTATATTTTTTCGCAAAAATTTATGTTGTTTTGCTATCAATTTTTTTCTAATTTAACAACATTTTGCCACATTAGGAAATTATTTATAGCGTTTTTGACAGATTCATAAAAACCTATTTCACTCCTATATTTCTAACACTTTCTTATATTTATTCTAATATGAATGGTATTAAAGTCAGATAATTATAAATAATTGATTTCAATGCCTATTTCTACTAATATTCCACAAAAATATGGGATAAGGGAGAGTTTGAGGGGAAGAAGTTTCTTCTCAGATGCAAATGTTTATTATAAATTCAAGTTGCTTCTTTTGTTGTCATCCTTTTTACAAACATTAAATACATTTTAACCAATCAATTTAACGTCATATAATTTTCTCCTAATTTTTCCTTCAATTTATTAGTTTAGATAAAATTATCGATGGGATCGGATCAATCCCTTATGAGGTTACAAGTACGATTTTTTACATTTTTGGGTTATGAGTTTGGTATCCAATTAACATTAAAATGTTCAGTTTTTGTCAACATTTTCAACTTGAAAACCTGAATTTTCAAATTTTCTTTTTATAGTTTTTTTTCGAATCAAGGAACGCGAACCAGATTTACTTAATGAAGCTCTTGAAACAATCATAAGTACCTATGCGAAACATCGGTAAAGATTACGAAAATGTTTATTTCCTTGCTACAACAACCAACTTTTCCTAACAAAATTGCTGAAAAAACTTGCTTCAAAATATTTGTTAATATGTTTAAATCAAGGGAAAATAATATAATTTAATTTAAAGTTACGAATATGTCTTAGTAACAATGACAGTGTAGCTTTCCAGAATAACAGAATCACGTCATTTTTGGAATCCAACGAACGTACCATCTTATTATTAATTCATAGAATTCTTTTAAAATTATGAGTTTATATTTTAATATTTTGCGCAATTTTGCAAACAAACAATTAGCCAGCTTTTTATTCATCGGACCATCATCCTGCTGAAGACCCTTTTTGTCGTTTTTTTCTGAACATTAAGCATTTATTATTAAATTCCTTGATTAAGCAAAGGATAAAAAATATTTTGAAGACCAACTCAAAAACCAGTCAAAATTTGGTCTTGGCACCCGACCCATTCCCGAAATTATTAGGCATTAAAGGTTTGCAAAACGTTAATCTGGGGCAAAAAAAGATGTTAATATTGAAAGTTGGCGCAGAAAATAAATTTAGCAAAATGCAATAAAAGCCAATTTTTGCATTTTGAAACCAAAAGTCAACGAAATAAGTGAACAATACTAAGCACGATCCTCTCAGGGCGTGACACACGAGTTACTATATCGATTTAATATTGGTAATTGATGCCCAAATGTCAAACACTGGTCTTCGATAAAATTGGTATTGGACTTTTCGTGCACGGTGAATGCATAGAAAATACCTATCCTTGATGATGCAATTGGTTATCTGTCCATTAAATTGATATTAACTAGAGTGCATTAACTTATTTCATAATTTTCGTGATATATTGTATGTTGCAAAAATCCAAAGCTATTATTAGTAAGCACTTTGCCTTTACGGCTTGTAATCGAGCCTGGCACCTTTCCTTGCCGATTTTTGCTTGATACCGGAGCAAGTAAGCACATTTTTCTTTATGTAGATCCCGCGAAAGTTGTTCTAAGACAATTTCCCTATACTCAGTAAAGCTTAACCAAACAAACGCACATTCGATGCAGCTGGAGGCAAAACGTAAGAAAATCTATCATTTAAAGCGGTAGGCAGATTTGATAGATATCTCTGTGAAAGATTTAGCACCTTTTACTTCGACAATAACGTAACAACACCAAAAAAAACTACAACTAGTCTGCGCTATGTAATATGTAAATTAGCTAGGATGGTGTTAAAACCCGTAAAAAACTCAATGTAAAACATAGGAAATGAAGCGAAAAGAAAGCGATGAAAAGCGTTTATTGAAACACGTGCCAACTATGTTAATACGAAGCAGTTGCAAATAGCAAAAGTAATTGCAATTTGGATTACTAAAAGTTGTTTTCCACGAGAAAGTTTTTAATTTGATAGGGGAGAACTGTAGCAAGTTCACTGAGTTAATTGATTTTCCTCCCTGGATACCATTGGGATACTTAATGCAAATCAAGCTGCATTCAAAGCTGGTCTAGTGATCTCATAGGGAAACATACGATGTCTCTAAATTGATAATAGAGAAATGAGAACATCTTTTTTAGTTCCAGACAAAAAAAAATTGCGTACTAATTTCGGTGTGATACACCGGAACACGAATTGCGTTGTTTTCTCAACCCCCTGATTATTGCATTGTCAAACGACCAACTAACTTATGAGGATTGTTCTTTTGTAAAAAACATTATAATGTTGCATGTATGGTTTCCAAGCAGAAATTGTTTTCGCTTCGTTTCATTCAAAAGTCTATGGCACTTTCCCAAGTTTATTTTTAAGGATCTTTCCAATTCTAGATACAAGTGGCGCAGTTGGTAGGATTATTTTTCTGACGGATTAGTGCAAATAGTCTCCTCGTCGTACACTGAGGCCGAATACAAAATGTCTTGAGCACACTTTGTTTCAACAGTTAACAACTTTTTTACCCACAAAGACATTACTTAAATTTCGGATGAAAAGTTTGTAAAAGAACTTTCTAAAATGAAAGTCTAAAAAACACATTCAAATATGTACAGAGTTGTTCATAATCATGTGTACTTTTGGGGCGTGTTTGGTATGTAATTGTGAAGGTTTTTTCAGATAAATTACTCTAATTTGAGTCTGGTGGTTTTCTTTTTGTAAAAAATGTTAAACTGAGCTTGCATTTTCGACGAAGTTAACGTAGTATACCAGAAGGAAAGCAGATTGATTTGAGCGTTCAACAAATTCTTATTAAAATGTCCAGCAACCAGTAATTACTAATGATAAAATAACTTTAAATAGAAAAAGCTACAGAAAAAACACATGAAAATTGTATTTTAGCTCGTTCTTAAAATAATTACATATCATTATAAAATACTCTGTATATCAGAAGATTGTGAATTGTAAATTTGGAAGATATGGCAGATTGAAACAATTAGGAAATCTCGAAATCCTCCATATTTTTTAAATATTTTTTGAGCCAACATACAGATTTTAGTACATTTATGGATTAAAAAAAAAACTCAATACTCTATGAATTCAGCCTGATTAGTTTCACTGAATAACTTATTATTGAAAAAGTCGAAAAGTGATGTTCATAACACTTAGGCCAAAAGTTTGAACCCAGATATGATAATGCTGATTTATTTATTTAAATGTATGTTTTACATTGGAATGCTTACATACGCCAATAATAGATACAAATACACAAATAAAAACGAAACAACAAAATATAGGATTATACAAATTAAACATTAATAAATAATTAATCAAACTATGACAAATATATCCCAAAAGTAATATAATGAAATATATTGCTGTAATAGTTCTTACTGCCTTTACTTAATTAAATATGTGATCCATTAAACAAAATAATTGCATAAAAATACTTATGATTTTTATGTTTATCCGATTTTCTAAGCCATTTGAATCAATCATATGAATGAATGCCGTGTAATTTATTATGGCAGGCAAAAAACAGTTTTAAATTACAGCACATTTATGGTCGTGTCTCGTAGAGCATTTTTTGACAAAAAAACATCTGGATTGAAGCTCCCATTCAATATACAAATTTGCTAAGAAATGTAATTTAAAGTTTACATTACTTAAAAGATGTGTATTTATTCTTACCACTCATTTACCAAAATAGAGGCATTTGCTGCCAATAGCGAAGGAAACAGTATACATAATAATAGGTATATTTCCTTCCTTCTGGATAATAAATAATATGTGTTTAGTTTTTTGTAATCCAAATCGATTATTAGGAATAATTCAAAATTGATTACAGGATGTTGATTTTTGCAGTGGCAGTTTGTCTAATCATTCGCCAGTACCTAGTTATAATTCACTTACAGGTTTCAGTTATAATGGCAAGTTTCCCATATGAAGTGAGATTAGTCACAAATCAAATACGAATTGATTAACATAATTTCCAAGCGAACAAATTTTCAATTTGAAATGAAAATAATTTAAATAACCTATTACAATGTGCCCGAAGGAAAATTTCGTGAAGCAAATATGCAATCGGTTTTTTTAACACGGGAGAATCTAATATGAAACAAGCGTATGCGGAAATTCGTATAAATCATTTCTACTAGCCAGTTTTATCGCAGTCTATATTTGCAGATTTCTCATATTAATTCAAACAACCGCTTTACATGCTCTTTGCTATGCCGCAATCCGATCAATTTTGTTTATTCAAATTTACCACCGATCTACGTGAGCCAATTTAAAATTATGCAGGTATGTGAGGAAGCATTGGTAATGGAAATACAAAGCCAACTCGCTTCTGTGTGTGATGCCTGAAACTACTCGAAAAATTAACATGTAGGAATTTGTGCAATGGCAGTTGTGTGGTGAAGTTTTGCAATTTTTCAATGTTAATCTGTCCAGATTTTGTCTAGTTTTGAGGTAACAAAAAATAGTAGAACGTTCAAAGTTGTGGTGGAACTCAACTCTTCTTCATTAAAACTGCGTGTTGAATGTTTCTTTTTCAACTTTGTGATTAAGTTTATTTTTAGTGCCCGAGAAAGAAATGTTCAAAAATTGGTTGACATCAAAACACATTTTTTACGACAAAAATATTTATTTTAGTAAACAAACGTTTTAATGTAAAGTTTTTGAATAACAGTTGAGTTTTGAGCTTCTGGTTCAGTGAGTTTGCCATGTCATTAGTATGCACTTTGGTAAAAAAAACATATGTTAAACTGCTAACACTTTTGTTTAAAGTAGCTAGGAAGCTACCAGATTTCCCACATTTATTGTTATTTTCAGCAATTAATTAAAACGTACCTGGAAGATTTATTCCAGACATCAGCAGTTTATCGGGAAGTTCCGATATATTTCTAGGCCTAGCGATTTCCATTTTCTTATTTGTTGCTCCTGAAATAAAAAAATGAATGTATGGTAAAAAGTGTCAGAACGTTGTTAAAACATGAATTATGTGTTAATAAACATTGCATCCTTTTAATGGTAATATATTTCAATAATTTCTATTGCAACGGATTACAATACTGAAAAATAGCCTAACGCATAAATACGTTTGTTCATTAAAAAAATCCGAACATTTCCAATTTTCAAAACCATGTAAATTTGAACGCCATGTAATTTAGTTATCTTTGCAACAACACGAACTTTTCACACTTTTAAATACGAGAGAAGCTTAGTTACAAATTTTCGATTTGGTGAGCGGAATAAACAGTTTGTGAAGAATAATTAAAGAAACATACGAAATAATATCAATGGTTCAAGATGCTCATTTAAAAAGTAAATTTCATTTTGCATTATTTTTGCTAGATTTGCTTTTCATTATACTACAAGAAATTTGATTGATGATTTCTTTAGAAACCCAGTGTTTTTTCAAACACCCTGCTTCTTATTAGGTAACATTTAGGCAACTGCAAAACATTTCTAGCCTCCAACTATTTTACTGCAAATTTGAGTTATACTTTTTCCATTTAGCGCTTTTGATAAAGCAAATGGTTGAATCTTTAAACACAATTATTGTACAAATCGCCCTCATTCATCATCAGTAATAAATATATATTTTTCAAAGCTGATATGATTGCAAATACTAATTCGAAGCATTGCATATACTAAATGTCTAAATGTACTAATATTGCAAAAACAATGTCAGTTAACTTTCTTGTCACAATAATTGTTCATTATTTTATATAAAGTTTGTGGCACTCGTTGTGGCGTATTTCAACCATTAAACGTTGATATATTAGCTATTTAGCCAAGTAAACCAGGACGTCTGCATGTATTCTCTTAACAGATATGTTAATCTTCCTTCGCCATTTTCAGCACGCCATCTGCAGCACTTGATGAGGCATAAAACTTAACACACTATGAAAACATAAACAATCACATTTAGCAATTGCTATTGGAATCCTATAGAGATACGCGTCTTGAGCTTTTACAGTTATAAACCGAGAAGATGAACTTTGCCAGATATCCATCGATCTAAACTTGTATGTGAATTGGTTGTTTTCCAAAAAAAGCGAATTCCCTCTGAACTGTGGGTGTAAACTAGATTTTAAAGCCAGTTGTATGAAAATGACCGCAACATCAACATCATTTTATTGTTTGCTCTAGCAACTACACAATAAATAAATACTGATGATAATTAGAGCTTCTGGACAGAGCGCCTCTTCTAGGTATTGAATTGAACAATACAGCTCTTCCTGTAATTCCTCATGCAATGTATCCAATTTCACTGAATAAACACGGGCGGAACCAGCATAAAAATGAAACAAAAAGTATATTTGATCGTCGATATCCTATGACAATATTAGCTGCCATAGACTACCGCAATATAATACGAGAGATGGGAATACAATAGTCGATAACTAAACAATAGGCGTGGGAAAAAGGTGTAATGGTTTTTGGCAATAGTGAATCAGGAAAATTTTACTGTTTCTCTCAAGAGTTTCTTGGCCTGGGTTTAATGCCTATTTAGTTTACTTTGTTCGTTTAGATGATCTTATCTTCGGTTTCAAAATTTGAATTAAAATGAGAACCCATCGGTGTGAAAGATTAAGTTTGCTTATTGTTGCCATTCAACCAACGTTTGGAAATTCGCTTCAAGCACGAATATGCTTTTATCAGAATGTCCGATGTTAATTTTTGCATTACGGAAATGAGCTGTTTTGCATGCAATATTTTATATTCAAGATCTTAGCAACTTATCTTCCAATTCCCATGTCTTTGACAAACAGTTTTGGTTTTCTTCTTGTTGTCCTCTTGATTCCCGCGAAAAAGTGGCCTTTTTCTTCGTTTTGACAGTTCATTTGAAATAAATCACATAAAACTATAAAATTGGTATCAATATTTCAAATTAATTCAAATAACTTCGGGAAACAATCATATCCGCTTCTCAATTCTCAATTAACATTTTCATTGCACACTTCTATTTGTTCAAATGCAGTCTCAGTCGTTCAAGTTAATAATAATAATAAAAAGAAAATAAAAAAATACAAATTGTCCAAGTGGTTAATTCTAGGATCGTTCGTGTTGGCCACGTTTCATAGGATCATTAGTAATGTTCGCTTAACCTGTTTACAGCTTTATTTAATGATTTTTTGAGCCAATATTGATAACACAAATGTTTTTGGCTATTTCTTCTCGGGTGTTATTTAAATTCTTTTTTCTACGAGTTGGTTGTGCCCGATTTTCCATTGACATTCTAAGGTTCTATTCTAAGGTAAAAATAGGTTTTAAGAAGCAATTCACCCAAGAATATTTATAAAGCACTTCTCTACGTATGTTTATACAACTAGTACGAATCCAATGCCAAAGCCGCTGTAAATTTATCAAACTTATTTGTACAACTGCAACGCTTTAGCGTTTATTTCCAAAACCTGAATATTTATAGATTTAAGTTGATACATCTTAAATGCAGGATATTGAGTGACAAAATTTATACTTTGTCGCATTTCCACAGCAGAAAAGTACAAACTTTCCAATTTTTGCACATATTCGTTGCTTTCAAGGTTCAAGTTTCGAAAGTTTTCGAAAAAAGAAGTCTACCGTATATATAAAATTATATCGATCTAAAACTAGTTGAATTAATTGATTATTATTTAGCTGGCTTTCATGTGTAGGTACTATTCTGTACTACTTATTTATCGAACAAGACATTAACATTGATAGAAACTGCTTACCGAGCTCTATTGTTCAGGTAGTCATTGTTAAGCAGATAATCTTAAATTCCACAAAAATCGGCGCAATTTTTTCCAGCTAAACTAGTCCAAGAGAAAAAAACAACATCAACCAAACGAGACCGCAGCCGCATTTAAACTAATCCATTCATTGCCATAAAGTTTCCGTTTTAACTAATTGAATTGTATAAAGGATAGTAAATTTAACTGGCTCGGTTAAACATTATATCAGACCCGTATTTATAATGTTTAGATACCAACAACTAGTAAAATACATGACGGTTATGGTGAGTAACTGTTTGTTGATTGGGCGGGTAATTAATATGTTTGGAATAAATTTTAATTTACATATTCAGCGATCAATATTTGTTTTAAAACCTCAACAGAATATATCTTTCAAATAAAGAGACTTATAAGGTTTTTATGTACAGAATAAAAAATATGGATAACTTATATTAACATTTTTTATTTATATCCTAAAAGACTAGCGCATTTTTTCGTTTTGTAACTGAATCACCATCAATATTCAGGCAAATTTTCTTCTGTTAGTTGTTTTTTCAAAGAGCAATTTCAAATTTTTTTGTTGAACATTCAACATTTCCTACTGAAGATTATTATTAAATCAAGAAGAGATAATCCTTATGTATTCACATATACATTCCGTATTTTGTGATGTAATTGATGGGGATTTCCGGAGGACATGTATAAATGCGTGATTATCTTTTGAAAATTGCACCGTTACTGATTTTTACTGTTACTGATAGCTTATTAATAATAAATTAGTCTTAACAAAAAGAGCACTGGTTTTTACGTACGGTTTGAATTAGCACAATTAACCATTTCTTATGTTTAATTGAAATTTATCGAATTGAACCAATTAAGAAGCCAGGACATGCTAAGTAGTATTGATACATTCAACATTAAACCTAAATTTACACAACTTCATGGGTTTTGTCGTAATGGAAAATATAAGCTCTTATTGCTAAATTTACTGCATACATGCTAAGAAAGGGAATTTTCAAAATTAATCCACGTGAAAGAGTCCCTTCCTTAAAATGTCCTGAAGAGCAGGATTGTGTATAAATCGTTCAGATAGATAAATAAATTGTAAATGTTGGTACAATGCGATCCCCATAGAAAGGCAAATGACCACCTGCCATTAAGGATTATGAAATGTCGGCCAACGTGGGTGTTTACTAGAGCAATATTGTGCTCAGTAGGTAACATTATCGGTTCATTCAATGGAAACAAGTGGAATAACCTCATAAAACAACAAAAAATAGCAATCTGGCTTCAAATTACTAAGAACTGCGGACCGCCTAAACAGGTGGGCCGAAATGATATTCATTTATTCGCATTCTTGCCACGGTTTACAAATCTCCATCACGTTGGTGTCGTTTAAAGACCACATTGGGTTGCAT
The DNA here is from genome assembly GCF_020466585.1 of Dendroctonus ponderosae. Lineage (NCBI taxonomy): Eukaryota > Metazoa > Arthropoda > Insecta > Coleoptera > Curculionidae > Dendroctonus > Dendroctonus ponderosae. Next base: position 7,178,181 of record NW_026018611.1, read on the forward strand.
ACTTCCTTGCGTAAGCGCCGATTTTTTCCCTGATTTTGCATACCTTGCGACCAGATCTGCAATACCCAATGGGAGCTTGCTCTACTCGACCAAAATGAGCATGGAATCTATCTTTTTTGGTGATAATCTGATTTTTGGTGCTTACAGCGCCTAAGCTTACTTATGTTCTACGAAGAAGCAGTTTATTCAAACTGAAATGATCCAAAATCAATTAACCTTTTTAAACACCATACAGATCGCCACAAATCATCTAGTAGTATCGAAACGAATTGACAAGAAATTATGCAACCCAATAAAATGGCTTTGAATGGACGGTATTTAGGTTACAAATAGTAGTAAAAAGCCAGTTCAAGAGCTTCAAGAATTCCATCACATATTCTATTATTCATTACCTAAATGTGCCAATCGATTATCTAACGCCAATAAAACGCCCCATAAATAATAGATTCCCCATTCCATCAGGCTCTGACTCCGAATTTAATTTGCGTTTTATATTCCCAGTGGTTTTTGTTCTTTACTTACATACTTTACCGCACATCCGGAAGCTATTTAAATTTTATTAGTTTCGTAAATAAATCTCGTTAATATGAATTTAGATGACTTCAAGTAGAACATAAATCTTCCGGCTAAATATATTCAAATTGATGGGAAAAACTGTTCAATAATCACCGTGTTTCGCTTGGCAGGTGTGTGTTTAACATTTCTGGCAGACGGCATTAATAAATATTCAATTTTCACTATTAAACACATTAATCGTGGGTTGATTGATTGATTTTCCATATTTTGTACATTCTTGTATGAATACGGCCGCGTAATCCCTTGAAGTATGCAGCTGATAATTAGCTAATTGGTTTTAGAAATGCTTTATTAAATTCAGGGTGGTAAAGTTAGGTTGTTGGCTTATGATTTTTGGAAATAAGAGGATTTTGAATTCAGGGAAATAGTAAAAACTTGGAATGCTAAGAATTGTTGTTGTTGTTGTTGTTGTTTAAAATTACGAAAGGACATTTGGACATTTCACTCTATTGTTTCACGGAGAAATACATGGAAAAGCGTTTGCTCTAAATTCAGATTTTTAACGACAGGGCAGAATTTTGATTAATTTAGACAATTATTCAATTGTGGAAAATTTACACTTGATGGAACTGGGATTATTTATTATTTAACATTCTGCATTCATTTTACAGAAATACCTAAAAAATTAAAACTAATTATTAATAATAAGGAACTATCATATCCAGTTAAATTATGAAAAAAGATTGAGATTTTATTTCAATTTGCTTTTATATTTTTATTGTTAAATATATTAAGTTAAGTGTAATTAAGTAAGTAATATTCTAAATTAATTTCGAAAGCTTTAACGTAAGAAGTGAACGTGACTATTACAGCGAAAAACTTTCCTTAAATCATCCTGTGTACAAAATCTGGGAATTTACCCCGTAATTGGAAGCAATTTGCGATTTTTCCCAATCAGTTGAGATAATTTACCTGAAAAGACAGAATATTTTCTATCTGCCTGACCTCGATTTTGGAACAGATTTAAGCTTGTTACATAATAGACCGAAAATGTTGGACGCCGTAAACTGTTAGCTTGCCTCTATGACAATTTTCTTTATAATTGACCCGATGATTTTTCGATTGAAACTCAAATAGAAAATACTTTTAGTGATTAGCGAAGAAACTAAGTTCTTCAAAAATGAAATTCATGCAAATTAACATTGGAAGCACTCAAAGAGACTATGGATCAAACTTAACAAATAAAGGAACTGTTGTCTGCAAATAACAGGGAATTAGAAAAAAGTAGACGCCCAGATAAAGTCCGAATTAAATTCCTAAAACTAACACGCATTAGAAAATAAAGATCTACTAACAACTACTAGTTAAGCTCAAAATTGAAGAAAACAATGTGAAAAAGCGATATGCAGGAGGAAAAGCCTGATGTGTTTGGCACATGAGATTGGTAAAATTGCTCCAATAATCGACTGTAATTTTCCAGAAAATATCCAAAAAATTGATCAAATACACAACAAACCCATGGAGATTTTATCGAAAAAAAATCTTCACAAAAAATTGATGACGTTGTGAGTGGTTTAACTATAAAGCACATTTTTTTTCTCCTCATTCAATAATTTGTTGTGCACAGTGTTTAGTGTGTGAAATCTTTCAGGACTTTACTTTAAATATCTCAGATCATGTTTTGGTGTGAAAAAATGATTTCAGGTCGTCGATCATCAATATCATTTGCGTCAGAAAACGTAAATTTATTTTTGCTCTTGACTCTGGTTGACATTGACCATAAATAGTTGAGCAACAGTTGAACATTAATAAATAACAAAGCGCATTGAAACACAATGCGCTCAAATCAAGATAACTTGGGTACAATATATTTTAAAGTAGTACAGGTAATTCACAATAGACGGCTCGAGCTAAATATTACTGCAAAGTAGTAATCGGATTGCACTGTTTTGACCAACAATGATGATAAGCGTAAGTAAATGATTAGAACGACGCATTTCTAAGGCCTGCAAATCGAAAACCCAGATCGGTATCAGCCTTTTAGACGACTTTATGCCTTTGTCCATGTCGAGCGAAATAATGGAAGGGTCGTTTTTTTGTTTGTTTGAGGAAATACTGCTACGCAATTGTTTTCAAAAGCGATCCAGTTAACTGAATAGTGGAGCAATTCTGCTCTCAATTCACTGCCATTGTATACATTTATATATTTTCCTTCCCATCTATATAGTCTCTAGTTTTATATATTTTTATGTGCGTCAGTGCGATGCAAAATATACAGAAAAATATATTTTATCATTGCCTTGTAATCCACTGCCCAGTAGAATATAATTGCGTCTTCTGCTTGAAATTAATTTGAATATATTCAAAAACTTATTATATAGACGAAAATAAAGATACATGTAAATCATAAAATAAAGACTGAACTGAACATATTTAGAGGGTTAATTTGTAGCTAGAGTAAAAAAAATCATAATCTGGGCGTCATGTCTCTTGAGGGACTGCCTGACTGAGGCTCACTTGCAGAGTGAGTGAGGCCATCTAAGTTTACGATATTTTTCTATCTGAAAAATTTGTATTTCTATAAATCTGATACACCAAATACATTGTGCTAATTATCAACTGGATAAAAACGTGCGTTTTGGGTTGTTTTGATCATTGGTTCTCGTTGGAACATGCAAAAACGCTTCCGGATTGAGTTCCGGACATGCAAGACTAAACACTTTAAAAAGCAAAGAATTGTATTCTAATAACTAACAATGAGTTGTTTGATTGGTGGAACTTTTCACGAATTCCATAGTTTCGGCAATTATTGCAGAAGATCCCCTTATGACCAACCAATCGTGGGATTAACGCTGCTTTTAAGTGATTAACACTACTTAAATTTAAGCGGTTTTTGCAACTTTAAAGCCTTAAATATCTCAATATAAACTTTCTGCAACCCAAGTTCAAGAAACTTGTCTGGTTATAGATTTTCTGATTATTTGGGTGATATAAATGACGGAAAATTTGCATGCCTACTTTCAAACTTAGTTCCATGCAATATTCCGCGACATAATCATCGTAATAAATATTTTCTGTGGCTTAAAGGTTCTTCCACGGACCCTCCAGACGATTGCTTCACGCCGTATAAAATGCCATACTTCCAAGGAAACAATGACGTAAAACTTACCTACAATTGCATAAATGCCGTAACTGAATTTCAATAAAAGCTTTTTGGTTGCACTCATACATGCTTGTGTGTAAATAACGCATGCTGATTAACCGGAGTAGAACAGCTGTTAAAAACATAGCGGTATTTTGTGGGTGGTCATTTTGAGATACCACAAATTGAAATACACTGTACATTTTTCAGGTTATTCGATTTACAGAATTGTCCCACAGCTAGTAAATGCCTTATCGATAATATATGCCAACAGGGTTTGCAGAAAACAATGCAAATGACCTCAATTTGTACTTAATGTCTGGTTCAAGCTTGCGATGATACTGTTGCTGAGTGTGCGAGCAGGGCTTTGAGGGAAATTTATATACTTCAATAGCTTATTCCAGTTCCGCAAGCTTTAGTGAATAATTTGGATTTGTTGAAGACTCTTTCAAATTATCCAACAACGATTCTCAACCAGATAATTCATAAAGATTTTTCATAAAGACTACATTTAAAATTATATAAACTATTAAATGAGTTATATAAAGTAGCTAAAACTAATTGAAGTGATTAGCCGAGTAATTAGTTCCTGCATATCATTTTCTTTTCATTTGGTTTAGCATTCTTTGTGACTGTCATGCGTATGCCTGGTTAATTAAGACCTTATTTTGTATGATTACTGCAGAAACTTAATTGCCGGACTCTCCGAGTTACCGCATTTAATTAATTTTCAACAATTTATGCCTATTGATATATTTATTATTAGCTTATAAGAACTGTGAACAAATAACCGAATGATTCACTTAAAAGATAGACAATGTAAAAAATTTAAAAAAAAATTAGTTGAAATCGACAAAGGCATGCTATTCACATGCTAAAGTACCCAAGAAGAATTTTCATTTTTAAGAGCTTAARAAATATTTAAACKATCTATAGCAGGCGCTTATAAAAGCGGTTTATACGGAATTTTTGGGAAGCGAAACGCTGGAATTTTTGATATTATCTAAACGAAAAGTTTAAAATTTTTCAAAAAATTAATATAATATTTGACTTTTATCTCCACACCATCGCAAGTCCCAAAATTGTAACTGAACTGGAGGAAAACCAATTTAATTTCGTTTGTGTCTGGTTCAGGAAAAAAACATCTTCATTCATTCGTTAATATACTAAACCAGAAGTTTCGTTGATATTATTAGTCATAACTTGTGAAAGTTATGAAAATTGTTGAAATTTCCCCAAGTTTTATTAATATCTTTTTTAGAATTCTGTGTTTTTATAGTTTTGAAATTCTGACAACTGTGATGCTATGAAGTGGTCAAGACTCTTCTGTCCTAATTTTGAAGACTTTTTCGGGTAATTCGGGTTATCGATAGGAATTTGGTACAAGTGATTCACTAGCACTACTTTTCGAATGTATCGCCTTTTAATGTGTTTTATTTAAAATTATTAACCGCGGCTTAAGAGATAAATGGTCACTTTGATACATCGATATTTAAAATATGCATTTATTAAATTCGGAGATCGTGAATGCCGATTTTTGATGGTGGTACAAGCACCAGCACCCTAATGCAAAACTAATGGTTCTTTTCTGAACTAGAAAGTTGTCGGTCAAGTAAGTTTTTTCAGGTCTAGCTTTTATAGATCATTGTTAATATCAAAAGGAAAACGTTTCCAAGATGTAATAGTTCAGCCTCTATCTTCCGTGTAATCTAACATGAACTAGCACCGTATATTCCTGGCAAAGCCTCTAGTTGAAGCCGATATGATTTACGCGTTCTTAACAGGTTGTTGCCTATAGAAGTACCAAATAGAGCAGTAAAACAGTTCGATTTTTTGCTTGTCAAAGTCGGAATTTATGCCCTTCCCCATGGACCTTAGTCTTGAAACATCGCAACCGTAAAAGCGTTTTTAATGGGACAGAAACGCGTATATTAGATTGCTCGAAAGCCTCCGCCATTCATAACATGCTGTTTTCCTTGAGCGTAATAGAACACATACTTGCACTTAATAACCGGTGCAACGAAAAATCCATTTCTTGACGGACACCTGCAATTAGCAATTACCAACTGAGACTTTCGTTATTGCTGCAATATTATAAACGCGTCATCCCACACGAATATTAGAGACTATTTGCATGTTTCCGTGAAATGGATTTGATATGAGTCGCTCAGAAATGGGTTAATGGATTTCACCAATCGGCACCAGTAAAAATGATCTTTTAAGCGAAACTATTTACAACTTTAGAAACTGAAATTAAAACCAACGCATTTTCAATATTTACATTATTCATCTGGTATTCAGCCGGCAAGTTTGCGAATTATTATTAAATAACTTCCTAGGTGCTTTAGAACGCCGGAAATATTATTCAGTGTTTTGCATTGCTATATTAATTTATATTGGCTTAATGCTCATAATTTACCTTCTGATTCTATCCCGCTCGAAGGACCACCTATCTGCCATTATTTGTTGATATTACTTATAATCAGTATTTTGCTTCAGTTTTATTCATAATCCATACAATCGCAGTTGATCGGGCTTGCAAGTCTTTTGAGGAAGTCTCAGTTTTAAGCCTGTCCCAATTTAAAAAGTGGAACAAGCGGAGTTTATTTAGTATACATTTATCCTACTTGAACCGAAAATGTTACACTATCCTGGAAGGGCATGAATACATTTTCATTATTTCCATATACTTTCTCCTTCTAGTCTAGAGTTAGCGTTTTAATCAATTGAAGCATTTGAAGCGTCAAAACTGGCCTATCAATTTGCGAATAAAACACTATACTGAACAATCCCTCTTGCAAGAAGTCACTGGTCCAAACCCATAGACAATCTTACTATGCACATATAAAAATAGAGAAAAAATTGAATTAATTTGTTGGAATGGCGAAATGTATATTGCTGAAAGATACGATTTACTTGGAATTTAAAATCGGTAATTTATGAAACCACGTGGGAGTGATATTAAGAAACCGATACCTTTTTTGTCTGCATTCGCATGGAATGTAACTTGTGCAATATTTAAAGTGAAGGCATTAAAAAAAGGGTTTTAATGAATATTGCATATTCTGCAAATGTTTCTAATTCATTTTGAATTTCTTGATAATAACTAGGGAATATTAAATTGACACTAAAGAAAATTAAAGCTAAGATGCTTAAAACGTATAGCAGCATTTTTAACTTCGCTATGAGAGCGATTCTTATTTGCAGTTAGAACTAATAGAAATATTCAAATATTAGAGAAAAACTATAACAGAGAATTGTTTTTTGGTATTCTCTAAGTGCGATCTAGTAACCCCTTCAAACAATGCGGACAATTAAAGATATCTTGAAAATTTCATTACTGCAAAAAAATAGTAGGGGGTGGAAGGACATGATTGTGGTTTTCTGTGCGTCGGAGAAATAATTGTATTTTCTTGGAAAACACTAGCAAAGCATGGGTGAAAAGCAGTAGAATTGTTAAATTACTACTCCAACTATTTAGCAAGCTTTGGAACAACTCTTTGACCAATTAAGCGCTAAATTTGTTAAGAAAAGTCTCCAAACAACACAATTTTGCTAACAAACCATGACCCAAAACTGAACTTATTTGTCTAGCACGGGCTCAGTCAGAGTCAATAATTGTTGGTTTTTATATGTTTTATTGTTGTTTAAGCTATTAAAATCTGCTATTTTAACTAAAACCTTGGATTTGCTTATGCTGAGATCACTTGCCTTCCAGCTATGTATGAAAGACAGTAATGGAACAAATAAAAGTACCGTTCATAAAAACCCGATTATTACTGAACAAAAACACATGCGGATGCGATTTGGAATTCTCACAAACTATGTACAATTTCGTCGCATATTGTTAAAATTTAAACGACGTTCTGATAATCATTTTTCGTAGCTTTTAATAGTTCCATAACCGGCTTGCCATGTTTGGTGGTACACGCCGGTTTAAATATGGTCAAGATTGCATATTTGTATCCTGTCTTATGAAGCCGCATAATAGAAAACTTCTGCAGCTTCTAGATAAGCAACGGCCTCCGGCATACGGAAATATAAGGAAAATAAATTAGGAAAAAATTGTAAATTATGTGGGAAAATTAGCAGAGGAAAGATGCCACTATTGAGTACCCATTGCCAACAGAGCTTTCTCTATTGATGATTCTAAATCTGCTTTAGCACTGGCATATATTTTCTGACTGTTGAAGTCGTTCTTCAGTTACATTCACAATAACTCTAATATGTTTCCTTTTAGATTTAGTACATTTTACGAAATCTTATCTCTATTTTATATTTTAGATCAGATTAAGCCTAAGCTTGTTCCTTTTTTATCAAAATTAATCTCTAATTCCTTCGGATCTCGGATATTGTCACTTTAATAAAGACATATCTGTGAATGTTTTAAAATTCAAATGACACAATACAGTACTCTTTGCACAGCAAAGCAAACAAATCGTTGCCTGCCACCAAGTGGGATGGTCTTAGATCTTAGTAGCTCATCTGACTTGCAAATCGGCCCAACACTAGTAACCACTTTTGCTTTTAAATTTTCATATTAATTCCCCCGTTTGCTGATAAGGAGACATCCACACCTTCTGCTGCAATTTATGACTTAATCTTTATTTATTGGGTGGTGTTGAAGAGTGCGTTTTCCTCTATTTAGCTGAGTTATATCCACAGATTCTGCAGCATATTGATATTGCTTGCACTTTGCCAAAACTTGGCTAAGTTGAGAGCCGCAACTGTTTTTAACAGTCTCAGTATATTTACCATTCTCTTGCATTAAAGAACTCTGTTGTATTTATGTTTATGTTTTCACGTAAGGCTGGCTTTCAAGAACTGAATTAATAAAGTCCATTAGACATATTTACATCTAAAGTACAACCAGCCGGTTTTTTTTCCAATCTATTTAGAAAATTACAAGGCGCAGAAAGCTTTCCACATAATTTACGCTTGCGGGTGTTATAACAGTACTAAAGGTGAAATATAAGGCCAGGCATTTGAAAGATTTATTCGTACTTTGAGTAATAGTACCCTTTTGATATTAAACGGTTCTACAATAATGACATGAACGGGTCTATTTAGTTTCCGGTGCTTTTAGTCTGTTTATGGTAATTGGGTGTAAGTAGATCATGTTAAATTGTGTTTGCGTGTGGGAGTTCTGGGTTACCTATATTAATTTTGTGACTTGCAAGTGCGAACGTAATGATCCTTCATTACGGTAATCGCCCAGCCTAGGGGGGGTTTTTATTTAAGCGACCTGAATAAATTGCAATTAAATATGAAAAATACTTTTAAATTAAAAGCTCTATTCACAACGCAATACAGAGTAAAATAGATTGGATAACAGAATTCACGATGATATTGTGTCTATTCATATCTGTCGACCCTATTGAGAGAAGTTCGTAAAAATTTGTTCATCATTCGCTTGCTGCTGCATGCAAATGCTATCTGTTAACCGACGTCCATGTTAAAAATCTCCTTCTTGTGTTTAACTTTGGTTGAAAGCCAAATTTGCCTCAGAAAATCGTCCAAGGTATCCAAGGTAATAATCCAATCGTAATTGCAAGGCTTCTGAAGCCTTTAGCAGACACTATAAAAAATACTGCGGTATTTTCATTTAAAGATATCATGTTCGAATGGCTTCCAGGTGTTGGGAACACGACTTGCATCCTCAGATATGAGCAATCGTCTCCTTTACTTGTTTCTCGAAATATTTCAAAGCACCGCATCTTTTCCGTGTTCTTTCGGAACGTCACGTCCACTCCTCTTGGTATCTAGCTTTTTATAGGAAATTTCTTGAAACACTGTCGAAGGCGTGTGGAATATCTGTGAATCCTCGAGAAACGGTTTAGTCTTTCCGTGTTCTCTTAAGGTTAACACCTGGCCTTGCCCAACCCCTCTTCTTGGAGCCCCTTTGCTAAGAGCAAATCTCCAACTTGTTTTCAATAATATTCCTTACCTACCTCTCTTGAACTCTTTCGCAAATCTTTAAGGCCCTTAAAATGCTGTATTTATTAGATACTATTATCTCGTGTCTTCTGAAGTGTTATGTTTCCAATCCATACTTTTTTATACAGTTCTGGTAGCAAATTTAGATCAATTTCAACCAAGTTTTTTATCGCCCAAGCTTTCGACAGAATCCTCCTGATTTCTCTCTTTTGAACATTTGCAGCTCTGTCTGTATTTCTGACTAGACTTCTGTAACTCCATTTGTTGGTTATCAATTTTTCTTGTTTGTTCTTCTTTCACATCTTCGTCTTCGCCGTTAATTCCGTCGATAGTTTCCACATTAAGTAGTCGTTTGTGTCTCCTGGCGTATGTTTCAATTCTGATTTATTAATCTTTTTAAGACTCTGAAGAAATTCTCCCGGTTATCATTACTTCTATGCTTCGAATACTTTCACCAAACTCTTTCTACACTTTTATTCTATTCACTCTACACTAGTTTTATTTATCTTTTTGCTGCTTGTTCCCAGATTTTCTGAATTTACTGTGGCACTTAGTAGCTAATATTTAAGTTTGGAATTCCTTTAGGAAGTTTGGACCACTTTTGCTTTATTTAAAATTAAAAGAACAGAGAGATAGAAAACTGATGATTTGATGGATCTTTATTTGGTTTCCAGCTTATTATGCAAAAATAGGAAATTCCATAAGCAAATGATTATCTTCCTAAACTGAACTGAGCTTTCTGTATAAATCTGGCCAGTAACTCGATCTCAAAGAAAATTAATAAATATTTCTAAGTAACTCTATATTTTAAGCGCTTCTAAATTTCACGGAATTTTTCCATAATAAAAGATCAGAAAGAAGAGAAAATTTTAATTAGCAACTAAAACATAAGACTTTTATTGAATCACATTGAATGTTAACGTTTTAAAAAAGCCCCAGAACTAATTGGTTATTTATTCAAAAGTTAGTTACTTTATTTAAAAATGTGGGCCCTGTGGAAAAAATATTATGTCTTGGATGATTCTTTGAATAGTGTTCACTTTTCTCGCAATGAACTGAGCATCAACCAGAATACCCAAAATTGCTTAAATTTGTTAAATCATTTCTAAATAGAGAAACAAGCATAATAAACGCAGCTTGCAAATTCCAAGACATCAATGTGCATTGAATTTCTCATCATCCTGTATATTTAATGAATCGATGAAACCACTTTTATGGCATTGAAATGACATCAGGAAGAATTAAGCAATCTGTGCAACAGACCATAAAATCGCACCACATGACGCTGATTTCCTGATTAATAAAATTCGTCCTACAACATTGTTGTCTTTATTTAACTATAGGAGCGACAGTTAAAAACATTAAAACCCTATTTATTAGTCTGTAAATTAACGCCTCTGTATGACAAATTCCGAACCTACCATAATATACGAAAAATAACAAATGTTTTCCGTGCACCAGTACCGTTACGTGATTCATCCGAAAATAGAAAAAGATCGTAAAAAATCGTGATTAAGAAAAACCAGGCTCGTTATGGGACTGGACAGTACTGACCCACAGTCTAGAACTAGTGGACTGGTGATTTATTTTGTAATCTATAATGCAAATGCGGCCTTGATTAGCTTTTTGGATCGCTTACCGACTTATTTCTCTTATGGAGCGGTTCCGTGTTTTTTCCATCGCTTTTATCGGGTTTGTCTTTGATTTATTTGGTCATTTAGGAAATTGGAATAGTTTTTATCGATAATTTATAATTTTTCCTTTCAAGATTTATTATCGACTCGTAATATCGATGAGAATCTATAAATGGGTAAAGAAACCAGTTCAACTTTATTTATATTATTTTTGGAGATATCAAAATGATATATAACATAGCTATTTATTGAATTAGATAGCTGCTGAATCGAACAAGAATATCAATTCAGAACGTTAAAGTTATTAACGAAATAATTGTAAAACCAAATATTTTAACAGTTCGTCGACTGAGCTTTGGAACTTTCATTCGTCAATAGTATCTACTTTTAGCCTCAGTTCTCTTGATGTTTCTCATTGAGAACATGTTGCAAGTCCACAGTGGCAATTTTCAGGAAGCGTTGAACACACAAGTTCTGATCGTAAATACTATTGCGAGCTTTAACATGATGATCATTTAACTAATATTCACTGTCGGTGACTTCAACATCAATGCTAAAGATGATCCATATATGGACTTTCTACGTAACTTGATATGTTTCAGTAGATGGCCCTAGGCGAAAAACAAGGTGTATATTTCATTAGTCCTAGTCGGACCTGTTATCTCATCCGCATCGCCTTTTACTTTTTGAAATCAATCTAACAACATGTGAATGTGCAAAATTCCGGAAAAGTAAAACTTTGCGGCGTGAGAAACAGCCGGCTGAACCTTTGCATTTCCTCGCTGTTTTACGTTTCTATTTAGCAACCGGGATTTGAGTGGGTCAAGCCATACTTCAATTATCATAAAATATTTTTTTCTGTGCGTTAAAATCGGCTTAATAAAATAATGCAACCGCAAGTGTTGGGCATGTTTGATGGCAATTCAAAGTATAAGAAGCGGAAGAGGTTCGAATCAATTCTGTCGAAGTTCTAGTCAAGTGAACTATTTTCCGCATGCAATCAGGCTTCATTGTAAATCTTACTTGGATATTAAATTGAAGATTACCTAATTTAAATGTGTAAATATCAACACTTAGGTCCACTGTCACAATATTCCTTTAGTCAGCTAATTTTCAGTTTAGAGTGTTTGGCCAAAGCCATTCAAAGTCAGATAGATGGCCAGTGTTTCTGTATTAAGCTATGTTTTAGGATTAATTACAATGTTTGAAATAATAAAAACTAAATATGTTTTTCTGATACATCCAGAGGCAGTCCACATTATTAATTTTTGTCGACATTGAATATTCAATTAAGTTGAAATTGTAACAGGATTACAATTAAAATTACGTTGAAAACATAGCTTTTCAATATAAACAAAAAATGAAGACTTTTGTTTGCTTCGGTTCTAAGCCAGCAATCTGTTGACTACTTACAGGTTTCGATGTCTCCAAAATTTGAGAATTTCATAAATTAATGGTAGATTTCCATAAAATTTAACAAACTGAAACAGATACTTTCATTAACTTGAAGGCCGTATTAATTAAGAGAAAAGCATTATTTCCAAACACGCTAGGCAGCAAATAGTTAGGGGGCAAGAGAATCATTGTAAAATCATTGAAAAATCAATATTACCATCCCATTTCGCTTGCAATATATATGTTTTTACTTAATCTAGGGATACCGACGTTTATTTAAAATTAAAAATCATCATGTTTTGCTCCCCAAATACTGAGATAGAACATCTTCATGTTGTTGAATCATCTTATTAATGTGGAACATCTATCATCATAAAAAATGTCTATTCTGGAGCTTTTGTTCATTTTACTATCATTCATTTGCACTTGGAATTAATATATTTGTTGAAAGTATAGTTCTGAATAATGATCATAAATCATATCGGATTACGTCCATCCAAGTTGATTCTACTACAAATTTTGCATACAATAATCTGCTTAGAAAGTCGTCAACGGTTTGTACTTTCAACCTCTTGTATTCAGGTGTTCCATATAGTACATTCAGACAAACGCTCCTCATGTCCACGTTACGCATTTTGCTGCGAGTTAAAGCAACTCAAAAATACGATTAAACTTCCAGTTGTCCAAATGCTTAGCACGCTATCAAAGTCTCCACTATTCTCATAGGGAAAAAATCAAAACTTTCCTCACAATAGTTTGTTTAATCAATCACAATAATTACCATTGCGAAACAAAGCAACATGTTTAGAGAGTTGCATTTGAAATAATCCAGTTGACTCCCACTTTCCTAATTTCTTATTTATGTACATAATCCCTATTGTAGTACGATCTTGTCTCGTTAATTAAGCAAATCTTTGCAATGCACCACCCACAAATATTTCATAATAGGGTCAAGTTTGCACCTTGACTGGAGAGGTACTTTCTTAAAGATTCATTACACTTATACAGGATGGTTCTTATTCCTAATAAGTGTGTACAAAGGCCGAGCCGCCATGTAATACCTTTCGCAAAATTATCAAAATGGGTAAGGCAAGTGAGTCATTTTACTGATGATTTGTTGTAGCAAAATTTCGGCGAGTGGGTTAAGGTTGATAAGAAAGACGACTTTTAACAATTAATTATTTGTGGATAGGTTTCGTAGGTACTTTTCCACTACTGCAAACGTTAATGTTTAGCTGCAGCTTATTAGTTTTCGAGCGATGCATCAAGCATCTTTAGACAGTAACAATCCAGTCGGAATGGGGAAGTTGTTAGCTCGAGAAATTCTGTTTCATTTAATTGACACTTTAGTGCTTGTTAGACTTGTAATGTGCTCTTGACTTCTTGGAAAATGACAATGCATCCGGGATAATTGATGATTTTTTTCGTAGCTAATAGATCATCTTCTATCACTGGTGGGTGGTAATTGAAGTAATATTTTCGTGTCGTTTATGACAATCAATGCGATGAAGGATGCGTTCGAATGTAATATTATTAATAAATAACCGCATTTTAAATATAAATTCGAGAGGCCCTATTTAAAAAAAAATAATTACTTATATGCTCCATAAGAATAAGGAACTAAGCTTATAATTTTATGACATTACAAATCGATCTATAAGGTGTCGCGTTCAAGCACATAATCCAAAGAATAATGCGAAACTATTTGGCTTGAAAGAAAACAATCTGACCTGACATTGACCTTATTAAGAAATTCTTCACAAAGCTTGTTTTCGTAATATCAGAGTCGTACAAATGTTTGTACAAAAAAAGTACAAGTTTTTGTAATATCGGAATATGGGAAATTTTACGTTTGATTTTAATGGATCTTGCTGTTTGTTGGGTTTATTCCGAACTAAGAGATCGTGTTTCATCCTCTTTCGATAATTGGTAAAACAACCAGAACTTTTTACTTGCTAGTTAAAAATAATTCTTTTTTTTTCGTATTGGTACCTTACAAGTTTTTACGCAAAAACTATCTGCCTGGGCAGAACCAAAAGTATGTATTGTCTGGGTCTGCAGTAGGTGAGGAAAAGCTCTTTGCTTGACATCGAAATTATTATATTTCATTCAGCAATCCGGATATATTAACCCATTTGTTAAACAACACTTAATCATGTCCGCCTATTTACTTGACTAGACAGAATGATAAGTACCAGTCGCAAAACAGTGAAAATTTTCATTAAAATCCGATCAACCTATTTTTCACGAAGGTGCCGTAGTAAGAAAAACTGCTTATTAAATAAAAAGCTCCATCGATTGATTTTTGACGCATCATTTAACGACTTTAACAGATGTTTTATTTAAATGATTTCTGATGTGTTTCCGCTATGTTTTGTAACTAAATCATATAAACACAGGTAGGCGTTCAACGGAACATGACTTGATTAACGTCTCAAGTATGTTGCCTAAATGTCGACAATGTTACGAATATTTGGCCTTTATCATTAGGTAAGCCGCAAATATGTAGGAGATAAAAATATTGATTTATTCCAGCTGAATAACAAATAATTTGTGGACAGAATGCATTGTGGAAGATCCTAAGTTTGCTTTATGAAATTTCGGAACCATTTGGAAAATAAGCTGTTGATCTTCCATAAGGTTCAAACACTGTACAAAATACTATTGAAAAATTAAGCGTTTTTGATGAGGTTTGACTACTTCCAACTCCAAAAAAGAAAAATTAGGCCGAAAACAGAACACTTTTCTCGTTGTGGTTTCGAAAAAATTTCAAATGAATTTACGGCTTTTAAATATCAAGTTAATTCTTGTAATAAATTTTCACTATGAACAGTTGGCTGAAAACAACTCAAAAGACGCTCGTTATTACTGGTTTTGAGTTATCAACAAGTATCGAACATCTAAAGCATTTAAACCAAACAAGGGCAACATCTAATGTTCACCAACGTAAAGAAGTGCTTCTGCTAATCCAAAAGCCATTAAACCAATATCTTTAGATCTAATTAAACTTCTAATTTCGTTTCCATTTGGTGAACGTGACACACACGAAGATCATTCGAGCTTTCCTAAATATATCCATTTCAGAAAGTACTACAACTACGGTTACTTTTTTATTTGTTTGTCGATTCGTGTGTGGTCCATATACTGAGCATGTTTGTATTTACTGAAATCGATTTCGAACTAATACGCAATTGCACTTCAATGTGAGCTATTAAGGCGATAATGGGTCTGGCTGAGAACGTATATATTTTTTGCCTAAAAAGCGTGGTAAAGTTGAATTTTATCAATTTTTCATTCCCCTTTAAAACAGTTTCACTTTCACAATTTGAAATGGGTGTCTATTAAAATATTTTAGAACCCATAAACTGATTTTCAAATGCTTTCGTTCGGACGTTGCATGCATGAAGGATGTAACGTTGTTTTACGTGTCTGCAATAAGAAAACCGCAAATTCGCAGTCGATGGTAACGAGTTTAAACAATTTTACCATAATAATTATCGACTAATTATAGTTGTGGCTGACTTTCAAATGGACGATATAAGTCTAAACAATAGAAAAGCGGAATCAATTATGTTTTTTGTCTGACAACAACGCTCTAAATTGTGATTTATTTCCAACAGTTAATGTGAAGGCGGACAAAAAAGGATTAATTAAATAACGTTTCTTTTCCACTAAAGCTTTCAATTTCGGACGCGCATAATAAGTCTTTTTTCGATGGTCATTGATTAGTTAATAGGAGCGTGTCTTGATTTTTTGCCATATTGGTTAAACAACTCTAGTAAAGTAAATATTTTCAAGTTCTTACCTGTTCTAATCGATTCTTTATCGTCATCGGAATCACTATCGATATGAGGTATAGAACCGACAAATTCGAACATGGGACTAGTCTGTATCGAACTGTCCTTTTTACTAACGTTATTATCCGGAAGTCTACAAAGGCACTGACAGGAACACTTCACTAATTCCTCCTCCAGTCTGTCTAAAGGCAGGTACTGGTGACATTGAGGACACGGAAACGTTAAGTCGTCCAACGGAACCTGAAAAAGAAGACATTTATCGTAGACACATTCGTATTCGTTAGTTCATTGCTGCTGATTTATCAAACATTGGAGTCGTTTTATGTGAAAGTGGTGTTTTTGTGATAACAATGAATATAATTTACCATGAACCTTTTCCAAAAAAAGCTGCTAAAAATAACATTGTTTTTATCATTAAAGATGTTTGCAGTTAATGAAGTTACAAACACAATTACTTTGAAAATGATGTAAGTCCACTTTCCTGAAAGACATACTATGATTTAGTGCAAAATTGTGCTACGGAATTTATTTCATAGGTGTTACATTG
>NW_026018611.1:7196147-7225744 GCF_020466585.1 Dendroctonus ponderosae
AAAGTTTTATCAACAGGAACGTTAGTGAATAGACTAACAACATCAAAACTTACTAGAATATGGTTTGTAATTTGTCTATATTTATGTCATTCTGTCTTTTTTAAAGACAATATTTTTGAGGCGAAATACCCAAAAAGAAGTTTGTAAAAAAATGTGAATTGTTAGTAATTAGATTTGGTTTATCGTGGCAAATATAACGAGTACTAAGGAGAATTTCATTCCGTAAGTGCAGAACAATGAGAATTTTCAGAATGGTGACTAACATATAGTTGCAATATTTAAGTCCCAACTAAGCCTCAGAGTCTTTATCAACAACCAACATCTTGCCGGTGTGTTTTGTTTTGTTCTTTAGCACACAAAAGGCTAGTTCGAGGATAAAAAAAACAATTTTAGAAGAAACTGTAAGTAACATGATTCGTTTTTACTGATCCTTTATTAGTTGAACAAGAACCAAAGGATACTAACTCAACAAAAACATGATTAAAAGATAATGAAAAAATCTTTAGGCAGAAACTAGTAGCGCTTGCAAAAGAGGAAAAATATATTAAATTTATTAACTGAAGCTGTAAGGCACCTGTTTCAAGTCCTGCGGCATTGATTCAAACCGAAACAAATTGAATTAACCCACACCAATAGAATCAAATATGTCATTGTGTTAAAGTCATGTCCGAGTAACGTTTTCGAAACTGTTCTCGTAAGACTTCCCACCAGATATAAATCAAATTATCTACAACAATAAAACCGTTAATCCTTTTCACAACATCGCGAATATTTTTTTTACCCGAATTTTAATAGAATTCACAGCTTGGGAACCTGTAGGTCAATATAATTTGAAAACTTGTAAATGTCCTAACGCCATTTTTTCTCATGGACGTGATTCAAATTTAATTTTCGACAACAAGGTATTGGAATATGATTCAAATGCTTTGCCAAGTAGAAGATTGGCTTTTAATTCATTATTATTTAAAGTTAGATAGAAATATCTGCATCTTCTACTTAAATGCAAGCGCATGTACAACTCTAACAACATTCAATGCGTCTTAGCAATGTTTTTCATCTATGAAAAGACCCTAGGGGACCATTGAAGTTGGCTATATGCGGAAGTCTCATGTGGAAAAGCTTTATACATTGTAAGACTACTTTTACCAATTATAACAATTCTTCAAATTCAATTTGTTTTCTGGTGGGATAATCCTTTCGCTTTTGCTAGCTAGCAGTTGGTCGAGCAAATAACACTTAAACGCCAAGAACATTTTAATTAAACAATCCACTCACTAGTGTGTTTTTACGGTCATCAAATTTCTTGCACAAGTGTGCATATCTTTTTCAATGCTCAAGTGATCTGAGGAAATACGATTAGAGTGTGTGCATTGAGACATCTGGTTTACTAACACGATCCAATGATTAGTTTAATTGAATACTGTACGATTTTTTTAAATTAGCTGAATGAGCTTTGTTATTATCACATATCTGAAAAGCGATTTCTTCTCTCTAGAGATCTACTTTGAAGAGAATTTATTTTATTTTGCTCCTAAACGGGACGTCTGACCATTCGATTTGTGAGTTTACTATTTGTTTACTATTTTTACTAGTTTATTAGAGATTTTGTCATCCAATCGGGAAGATATATGCCGTTAAAGATCGTAACCGCTCAAAAATCTTTACAATGGATCAACATTTTGAGGCATTTGGAAATATTTGATCTTTTTTGAAAAAATCGACCTCCCAACCCTTATGGAATTTTCGGCTAAAAATTATAATTTTATACGCGTGTTTTTCGAGCTTTACGAATTGTTGACGACCTGACTTAAGACCATGCATGTTTAGGGTTTTTGAGGACATAATAAGGAGTAAATCGACTGTTAAAGATCGTATTTGAGGCTTTTGAGATATTCAATATTTAATCAAAAATCAAACAGAAAATAAAATTTTCGGTTGAAGATCGAAATTTTACAGAATCATTCTTTGAACTCTACGGATTATTTCCGACGTAATATGTTTAGATTAAAGTGTTTGATGCTTGAATAAGAAAGAAATCGATAGTCAGAAATCGAAAGCGCTCAAAAATTGCCTAAAATTGGTCTATATTTTGGACTATTTTGCATCTGTAGGGTGGTTTTCAATGGTTTGCTGGATCCGACGTTTCCCTGCTATTAAAATTATTCAGAATTTGTAGATTTTTCAGACATTTCATATTTTTTTGCAAAAATCGACCATCAACACTTATGAAATTTCCGATAAAAATCAATAATTCACATGCTTGTTTTTTTAATGTTATGTAATAACATATGTATGTAATAACATAGTATATGTATATGTAATTGTAATGGATAGCTTCCGGCCTAAAAGTTTCCCAATATACATGATTAGAAGGAGTTTGAGGCCAGATTGAGTAAGCAATTGCTTAAAAATCTCCGAGAAAAAAAAATGGTGATGGAAATGGTTAACACTTTGAACATCGATTTTTTTGGATCTGAAGGTTCGACAAAAGAAATTTTTTTCGAGCTTCGTGATTGCTTACGACCGAAAATGCTTCACAATATTCATGTTTAGGGTGCTTGAAGCGAGAATACGATATAAATGAAAGCTTAAATATCGAAATCGTTCAAAAATCGCTTGAAGAGTTTAAGTCTATTGAAATAATTCAATTCTGTTTAAAATTCAAAAAATTTCTAAGATTATCTATTAGTGAAAAATTGAGTATATTTATTTTCAACAGCAAATGATTGCGTCACATTTTTTTATTGTCATTAATAAGACTTGTATAAGGCGAGATATGCATAAAACGTTTTCCTACTGAAAATTCCAAATCAATCATCTTATGTTCTTTAGCAACTGCTCGCAACAGTAGATTTATTCATCTGGTGTTTTGCAATTTGCAGTATTTTAAATTGACTTCAGAAAAACTCAGTGATAGTTTAAAAAAAATAGCATAGTGAACCAGTTTATCAGTTTTTCAAATATTACAAAATACATACAAAAGAACAAATTGATGTTAACCACTGGCATTCAGTTTGTGTGCTCGGCCAGAATTAATAAAATTTATTACCCACCTATGAACAATTTAATTGTTTGAACATGCTTTTCTAGTGTTTCCTGTTTACTCAACAACAATGGCTAATTAAATTCGCGGTACACACTTTAGCCATAAGAGACACTTCAAAGTGCTTCTAGCACACTTTGAAAATTATCCGAAAATCTAGGTTAACCATAGGTTGTATCGAGGAATAATGAACACCTGAATTGTTTCTGTGTAGCAAATTTTTGCGTGATTCATAAAACACGACGCGCTTTGTCTATATTTAGTGTTTACTTTCGAGTACTCTAAGAGCGCGGGAAAAGGTTCAAGTTTTTGATATTCAATGGATTTCTTGTAGGTCGTTGAGGTCAGTAGTGCCAATGTTAACATTGCCCGCACCGAAAGGTAATAATAATCACTCATTACCAGGGAGAGTGAAATTTTTCTTTCAAATACATTTTAAGTTCTCATGGTTTGGTTGTGAATTGTCACACCGTTTGATGGATACTTTAATTGGGTTGTCTGAGTCGTATATAATTTGATAATTGAATAAGTAAAATTTCGTATAAAAAGGTCACTTTCATTGAAGGTGTGGATGGTTTGACGCAAGGTCAAGGAACTGTTCGCATTGAAATAATTAATTTTAAAATTGGGAATAATGTTTTCACTCAGCAGCTATGTTTTTGAAACATTTGGGACATCCAATTTTCCCGGCTTCTCGTCTTTACGTTTTCGAGGAATTTTAGTGTTTTTCAATGTGGATTCTCTTAAATTTTCTGAAAAATAGTTAACACTTAGCTTGTGTTGATCACGAAATTGCCAATGTGTTAAAAATTAACAAATTGTCACCCTTGAGGATTAAAACTTAAAAAAATTTAAAGCAGCCTACCAAAAAATCTTCGTTTTTAGAGAATATTTTACCTACAGCAAATCGCAAGGCAGTAGCTAAAATTGACAAGCTTGAAGAACTATTCAATATTTATGGCCAGGCATAAAGGCTTCAGAGTTATTCTAAAATTAAAATTAGTTTCGAAAACTTAATAAAGCCTCCAGAGAAATTGTCGTTGCAGCAACTTCTCCTACAGTACGTAGCTTAAATCGAGGGTTTCTATATTTTAACATTACTATTCTTATTCTTTGCGACATATTAAAAAGTGAGAGAATTTTGGAAATTCTTTAGGCTGCAAAGATAAATTGCATTATTTCAAAAGGAAAAGTAAACCCAATGAAAGTGTTCGATCGGTTGAATAAAGTGGTTCAAAGTTGGAAGTGGGGAAATTTAAAAAGTAATGAAAATCTAGAAGAATTTTCGGTTTTGAATAAATAATACAATCTATAAAGCATAAACAAACCGAAATAAGGCAAAATGTATATTGTTGAAAGGAGAATGAGTTAAGTGAGAAAGTAACAACCTTAAATAAGGTCGTAGAAACCTAATCAAAATCGAATGGCAGCGGCGACACTACTGGGCGTAAAGCGCAGATGAGCTGGGAAAGAAGAAAAATTAACACACTAAAAAGCAAGATTGGGAGGCAGCCAAAATCAAAGTAATAAGTTACTAAATGTACGGGTAAAATAAAACCAGATAAAAACGGTTGATCGCAAAAAGTATTATACCGTTATTAAAGTCGAATTTTGAAGGTATGGGACGGCAGAGAAATTCCGGCACCTGAAGGCAAATAAGCTGAAATTATTACTGTCCAAGATTTGAGCTGAGAGCTTGAAGCTCTTAACCTTTGCGATCCCAAATTAGTGTATTCTGATTTACTCAGTCCAAAGCGCATAAATCCCATGAAAATAAAAAATGAGCAAAAGGAAATTATAGGGCTTTTAAAAATCAGCTTGAAAATCAAATATTCCAATGAATTTTTGAACTCCAAAACCTGGACTAAAATGTTAAATCTTGTGTGTTAACATAAACCATAGGCAAGTTTGAGAAAAACTGAATTGGAGCGCCAAAATCCAAAATTCGACTCACCATTGGTTACCAAACCAATTTGATTTCATTTGGAAAATACTAGACCAATGATGCTCAACATAGCTAACCTGACAAAAAATCGGCTCCTCAAAAATTGACAATAAAGAATAAAATTCATCGTCATCTAAGGGAATGCGAGTATTCAGCAAATGTATTGTCTCCAATTCGTTAAACAATGAATATGTTCTTAGTTATAATTTCTCAGTCTCCCAACTGCATAGGTTCTATGTCAAATATTAAAATGAGACATTGTGGAAGAACGAGACGTAAGAAAAGGACACTCGCTCTTCACTCTGCGACCGTAATTCACAATCTTCTTGCATTCGAACAAAATGTCACTGCAACAGTTTCACGAGGAAGAACTTTTAATTTACTGCAGCTCTGGCATAGAGAATATCGTGAACTATTACTGAGCTTATATCATTTTAAGTATGATTGATGAAGGGTATCATCCATTAAGGCAGTGCAAATGAGACCGAACGAAGAAAATCCTGCCATGTTTAGTTTGCTTCGCTCGACTTTGAGATCTTCATTCGCACAACCATGCTGAGACCTATTAATTTCATTAGCATAGGACGACTTATCATATTAATAGCGATTATATTTCGGTTTGTGCAAATCGAGCAGACATTTGATTTGGTGCAGGTGTGTTCATGTAAATTGCATGCGTTATATGTATGTGATTTCACTTTGGATTATGCTGGTTGGTCTCTTTGTACAATGACGAATAGTTTAATCAATTAATATGATTGTCAGAAAAAAGGTTGCCAAAGTTATCAGTTTGCCTGGAAATAATTGTTGCGGGAGTAGCATGGTACTAGGTAAAACATTACTGATATCAGCAATACTTTCACGCTAAAATTTTAATAAAAGAAAAATTTGCGAAAATGTATTTCCATAGAGAAAAGTTTGGGGATTCTGTCCATGACGAATGAGATATACCAATATAAAACACAAAAGATTCGTGTTCAAATTGCTTTCTTTACTAATTGAAGGCAAATTTTGGGTCACTGGTTTCTTTCTGTTGGTCTGCGTTTCACAATTGCTGTGTTGACAATGTCTTGCGATCTTCTATGCCAGTGCCTAGAAKTATTACAACCTTGTAGTTCTCGTAAAATTTATTAATGGCCATAAAAAAACAGAGAAAAAAATACGAGCCCCAACAACTATATCTYCGGACGACGCCCAAAAGTCTAATTGAATAATTATAATGTTCRGTTTAAATACATTTTTGCCTTTGCAGTTGAAAAATAGGGTTTCATACAAGTTCCCTATCATACAGTAAGATGTTAAAGCATTAYTTTTTCATTTCTCAACAMYTACAAAATAAAATAGTAGAAATGTTAAAAAATCGATGACAAATACATATTCCGRCGTGTATTTGATTGACCGGAAAAATCAATATTACGCATGCATCTGCTAATAAACTAAGTGTGTTTAGATTAATATCTGTAGTTTGAGTTGGATAAGTTTCATACTTTCACATAAAAGCATGAGAAAATATCGCGTGCTGTTGCAACAGATAAAAATTTATGATAAATTATAATTTCTCAATACAGTGCAGGCAAATCAATGCGGAAAATTTCAAATGATCTAAATATTGTTCATTGTGTTATGAAAAAGTTCGGGGAGACTGCTAGTGCTGCTGTTTGTGGTAAAAGTTCAGGCCGGTATTTCCTGAAAGAACGTTGTGTACTCGTAAAGATCCGCAGATCCAACAGAAGAGGCACCTTACGACAAATTTAAGCTCAGTGGAATCAGGAAGGTTTATTATTTTATGGGATTAAATATAAAATAATACTATWTTWTAWCTGCTTTCRGTWGAGGCAAAGGAAAAGYCACTATTTACAGCTAYCCAAAAGCAAAAACKTTTGAATTGGGGTAAATCTYAARTATCCTGGACCACGGAAATGCGGAATRACGTYWKWTTTAGTGAGSAATYAAAATTTGACGTATGCGTAGGTGATTTTTGGAAAAAGTGATTTGAACATAATCAGAGGCCTTTCATAAAGACYGTCTAAAAAGTASRGTAAARTTTCTTYAAGAGRTTWTMTGGGGATTTATGAGTAGYAAACGCATTGGCAAATATGAGTTTGTTGATGGAACTGTAAATGGTGAAAARYACCAACAAATTTTATTTGTTWYAGTTCCAATTATGGAACAATATTTTAGAATTAAAAATTGCATATTTCAACAGGACGGTGCGCTTTTTCTCACTTCTAAAACRACCAAAAAGTGRCCTGRAAATCAYTGAACGTTATAAAAACTTTATGGCATCAAATTAGGAAATCATTGCGGAACGATCGTCAGAAAACAGTTCCGGGATTAAAGGCACAAACAACTGAAATTTGGATTATTCGCTCATCCCAGAATATTTATTGCCAGACTCTAGTAGATTCAAAGGCAAAACGTATAAAAGCCGGTCAAGTCGAAAGGTGATGTTACTTCTTATTAAACTTTGCCTTAATCTACTCGTAGTTGTATTAAAGTACGCCCGAATATTTTCTTGTCAGTAAGTTCGTTACATTTGTGCTGATTTGCTGCAGAGAAAAGCAGATTAAAAACATATTTTCCGTTGTCAGCTTTTATGCCGCGTAAAGAGATAATTCATTAATTTTTCAGTAGAAGAAATAAAAAATATCTCACTCATTAACATCGTCTCCGAACACCCGGAGTTATTAGGGCATATGAACATCTTAACAGAAAATATCAAAAGTGACCATCCAAGTAGACAACAATGATAAAGTATCAAAACTTCAAAAATCTTGTCTTGGCGCGTTTCACAAGATCTTGGACTACAGACCAGGCAAGGTTAAATAGATAAAAGAAATGTAGAAACTACTTCCTTAAGTGTTTTAAGGTATATTATAAGCCTACACATAAAGCCGGTGTTATGCATCATCTAGATACGAACACCTACCTTAAGCGGAAGACCTACATTTTTGACCGACAAGTTGTTAAAATAAATATTGTTTTAGGCTCACGCTGGTTCTTTTTCAGTAGAAAGTTTTGCCTAGGAATATTATTATAACTGTAGCTTTTAGGTAAAAATGTTATTCTAAAAAAAGGAAACGATTTAACAACCCGAGCTGCATGGTTCTCTTCAGACGATGTCCAAGTACTTCCGTAAACATGAACGAACCTTATTTATCTCAATCAACAAGTTCTGGTTGTGGGATTCGACCAGTTTAGGAATTCTTTGTGCATCGTTGAAAAACCAGTTATTCACATCTATTGCAACCGTAATTAGGCTTTTCAGCCCAAGTATAAACACGGTTCTTCATAATCAAGTCAATTTATTAACATTATTATTGTAAATTATCGCCCATATCCTTTAGAATGAATGTCCGTCATAGATTATCAGATGGCGGGTCTTGGTGAACATTGAAGTGTTGGCCTCAGTCCTGCCATTAGATGTATTATCTTTGATGTTTCCATTTAGCAAAGTTTTCCAACGGCTTTTTCACATACTTGATAATAGCGCATTTTAATAAGGTTATTCCAGAACAACCCATCATTATCACAATTGAATTGAGAGAAGTTTTTGAGAGATTGAGTCAATTTCCGAAGCATTATTTAGCAATCTAAAACATAAGTCTGTAGTGTAATTAGATGCGCTAATATTAAGTCATCAAATTACATGGTGTAATTCTGCCTACAATCGTAAACACAACTCGCAAGAACATACAAAACACAAGACATTTTATACGTAATGACTATGTAAATGTAAAAGAAACATCGATTTGTTTGAAACCCGAAAGAAACTTCTTGATTTATAATAAGTAACGACACAATTGAGAGTAGAGAGTATATAAAGAACTGTAATAATAATTAAGTGTGATAAACATTGTATACAGACAAAAAATAATTTATCTTTCGGTTTTCATTTCATCGATTAAGTTTCTTCATAAAATCTTTATCAGACAATTTCGTTTTGTTCGATGGGTGTGTATTCCATAAGTATACAGGCCGGAGACTAAAACCACCCCAACGATTTTCAAATGGAACCCTAATTTATAGACAGAATTTTTTCCGATTTCCCGGTTGGAGCCGCTTGAAAAGTATCAAGATCTTTCAAAGTTCGATTTCAAAATCCAATAGCATGAGAGAGTCCAACAGGAAAAATTAAGAGAAGGAATCAATAAAATAATACCGAAAATGTGGAAGAAGTAAGTGATAGACTGGGACGCTGCCAACAAGTGAATAGTAAACATGTTGAACAACCGCTGAAAAAAAAAACTTTTCGCCTTAAAAAGAACTAAAATCTGATTGGTTTGAGATTTCTGACTACATGAGATTTTCCATGAGGGATCTCAAACCATATGGTTGCATTTGAAGCTACTTCTTCGCGAAAAATGTAGAAAAATACATTAAAACTGGGATGTGGCACAAAAATTCTCAGAAAGCGTTAGCGAACCTATTCCAGTTAGAGAATCTACTCTTTAAGTCTATGCTGCACACACTGTAATTAAAAATATATAAATTGCTGTTTTTGAACTTGATTTTGAATATTAAGTAAAGTTTAAGCATACACTTGCCTTTTTTCCAAGTTTCAACATAGTGATCCATTGAAATGTTTTTTTGAAAACGTATGATTTTTCAAATTAAATTTACTATTGTCTTCATAATGGCAATAAACTAGTCAAATTTGACTTAAAAATACAACACTTTGCTTTTATAAATATGTACTCATTATAGTTATTTAATTTATTAAATACTTATTACTTTACTGAATTTTTGTTGTTTTCGTAATGTATCAGAAAAATATACCACCATTTTAATCACTGTACTAATATTTTAGTTATCTTTGTACTATTTTGACACTAAGTGAGATTCTGAAACAAAATCAATTTAAAATCTTCATATATTTTTCCTGCCTACTCACAATGAACCGAAAAAAGCGACATTTTAGCGTCTTATATGTATAATTAATTAGAGCACACAACTATCTACATTTCAAGGTAGAAATTCAAAAAATCGTAATGGAAAACATTCTCCAAACAATTTTTAAAACATCTGTGCATGCTACAAAAAAAATACCGTTATTGTTATAAAAATCCAATTTGCGTAGTTTCTACTTCTGTTTCGCATTTCACACCTATCGGCATGCCCTTTCAGTGCCTTGGTAATCACTGTAATAACCAGCCAGCTAATTTTGCAAATGTATAATTACCCCAAACCAATTACTAAAATACTTTATTAAACACTCGAATTAAGTAATTATATGTTATTAAACTCGGGTATAATTAGTGCATAATTTGTTACTGCCAATGTATCATTGAGCGACAGCATCAGGGGAAAGCGTAGATCACTTGTGTTCAGCCATGTCTACTATATGGGATTTAGAAACTTTCTTGAAAAACAGGATGATGAAAATGAGCAATGTTGCAAAAATCGGTCAAAGCAATTTTTGAAAATCGGATATCAGATTCAAAGCGAGTAAATACACATACGAAATTCGCAATAACATAATTCGAAAAGTGGCCATAAATTATTCGAAAATAGCGTTAATAGCAAGTTAGCTTGTCAAAGTTTCACTTTCATGTTATCGCGTCTACTCATTTTTCCTTCTTCTCGATATTTTCTGTTTATTTGTTGTGTTAATTACCCCCCGCTGGGCATCTAGCGTTTTGTTTGGATTGTGCATTGAAATAATAAGTTACATTTAGATAAGCTGTTTGATTTATTATGTAAAGGAAACAGCAAGAAATGAAATGAAATGAAAGTAAAGGTGGATGTCCCTTATGATTTTATTAGAAACATAACGAGCATCAATGGTTTGAAATTTAATTGACTTCATGGAAAAATCGGCTCTTTATATCAAGATGAAGCTCATTGAATGATAATAAATAAAGGTTCATTCAAGTGATTATGTCGTAAAAACAGTTTTAAGGTGTATTTAGCTGAATCTAATGAACAGCTAAGAGTGAAAAGTTCAAGAACAAAAGCGGTATGTTTGGCAATGTTATATTTGCAAACTCTTTGGTCTTAAAATAATAGTTGAGCTCCTGTAATGTTCATGTCCTGCTTGTGTTGCACGTGACTTTTTCTTTCAACTTTCCAATCTCCTCGATTTCTAATAACTCTTCATCCACTCACGTTTCCGGTTGCAATTATATTTGGAATTTAAGCCTTTAACCAAATTGAAAACGATAATTTTGGTTATTGAAGTACTACAGACACACGAGAAGAAAGAAAGACAGAAATTTCCAAATAATCAAAAACCTTCAGAGGCATCAAATGGTACAAGTAAACATAGGCAATATCAAGACAGACACTATTGAAATAGATCTAGGAGTAAGATAGGGCTGCATACTCTCACTTTTGCTGTTCAAACTTCATTCTAATCGAATATTTAAGGAAGCAATAGAACGTATACTACAACTTTGCATCCAAATGAATGAAATGTCAATAACTACCATCAGATGAGGATGAAGATGAAACACATCCAAAGGTCTACATTTGCTCAAAACGTAATCGGTGCAGTGGGAAACATCTTCAGGGGTGATGAATACCGTTCTTTCCAATTTTTACTCAAGGGCCAGATTGGAGGGTCTCTGATATAAAACAGCAGGCCAGACATATAACAATTCGATGCTGAACTTCCATTAAATAAGAAGAAACTCCCAACTTCAGAGAGACCGGATGTTCCTTATATGAATGACGAAAGGGGAACTATTTGATGCAAGGCTGCAAAAAGAGGCAGAAGGTGAAATTCAAAGACATACTTCGACAGAAAACTAGCGTAGTGCAAATAATTTCATGGATAAAACTCTAACGTTCAGCCTCGTAATTTTATAGAAAAATCCAATGTTTCAAATTTAGTTTTTCAATTGAGTCCCAAAATGACTTTTTTAATTTCCGTCTCCTCGTTCACGTTTGGATAGCATCAAAGCCATTCTAATTTTATTAATAGCTGCTCTGGATAACTTGATTGATGTTAGTCGATACCTAGTCTTCTCAGTTTTGAATCCAGGATGTTCTTCTTCTTTGCACTCTTTTTTTCTTTCATTTGCTTAGTTGGGTCCTCTTATTACATGTCCATCACATTCCAGTTTTCTCTTTTTTAAAGTGTTTCGGATCCGAATTCTTCCACGCCGTGCCACGTTCGTAACTCTGTTAATCCATGATAATTTTAATGTAACACCATCTTTCGAACGACTCAATTAACTATTACGAATTTTTTGAGCATCCAATAAGATAATTTTTCATTCGCGATCGTATTTCTGCTGTTTGGTCCAGCGTTTCGGATAACCAGGTGCCCAGATATTTATACCTTCTCTTCCTCTCATTTTTATGTAATAACCCTAACCAAACCAACCACCCCAAATGCAAAATAATTTTCCCTGGACAACATCGACCGCAAACTTTGAAATATAAGAATGAACACGTGAGATAAAACCTCCATACTTGTTACAGAATTTGACCCACTATAAAGGCACTGTACATTTGCATTAAACAGTTGGAATAATTACAACATACACACGCATTTAGAGCGCTTTGTTATATTGCCTAATAAGAAAAAAATGGAAACATATCACTGCTTTGCATTACGAAACTGTCCCAAGTTTTTGAAACTATTGAATAATGGGTATTGGAATCGCGAATAACTACTCGAATTGTTCAATTAAAGGCCCTATTCAGGTCTCGAGTAACAATTTAGCAGTAAACTACAAGCATAATCTTGGTCATAAAGCTTGCAATACAACTTTACTTGACACCGAAATAAGTTTATAAGGAATTAATTTCGATTTATGCGTAGACAAGGCATAGTATTAGAATTAATTTGTGATGGAAAATTACTATAGTTGTAATTTGAGACTGGAGAAAATTCGAAACAGATAGCTGTTATCGTGTGTCTTTCGGAATGTTAATGATTATTTCTCGTTATTTTATGGTCGTGTCTTAAGCTGCATTGAATTAATTTATATGGCTGGTTCACAGACGGCGATTTTTATTAATAAAATTGTTACAGTGGCAACGCCCAGATGCTTTTATGGTAGTATCTTTAGTGGTGGTCGAGTAAGTTATGTCCGGTTTTACGATAATGGGATATAATTACTCATAAGATTCTTCTCGCTGAGCTCCAGAATTCCGAGACCATTCTCAGTCAAGTATCATCAAGCGGACAGAATCGAGGAAATACACATGTTCAAAATACGTAATCCCCCTAAGGCCCCTAAAGGCTCTGTCCAATATTTATCGACATCATTAATGCGGTAGTAGACTAAACATATCGCACTCTTCATCTGCTACCATGAATGAAGAGCTAACATTTTTCGCATCTTTCTAAACTATGCAGTTAAAACGCCTTTAACTACCTACCAGAGACCATAGATTAGCTAAAGCAGTACTTTGCAGTGATAATAAAGGAAGTACCTGATTAAGAAAGCAACAGGTGCAACGGGTAACGCGGTACCGACTTTAATAAAAGATTGCAACAAGATTGCACGCGTGTGTTAAGCCAAGCAATTTTTCAAAATACCTAAATGTACGGAAAAGTAAATTGGTACCCTGCTGTGGTACCACATCTGATCTGATTTAGCCAACAGGTACCTACTTGATGAGCTTGAAAGCTGTCCACCGTCCACAACATAGTGCGTAATATATCAAAGTTAAATGGAACTATTTTCATATGCTCAAACAATGTGAAGTTTTGGGTTTGTGATGTTGTCGATAATAAGAAACTTGAACTTTATTGAAATCTGAAGGGTTTGAAGAATTGATTAGTTTTGTATTTTTTTGGCTAATCTGCAGTAGCAACATTTTTAGTAGATACTTTACCTGCAAGTATATAACTTAGATATGTGGGAGAAAACTTTCTCAGTCTTGTATTTTTTCGCTTTCTTATCTGATGTCTCTTTTAACTACTTCAATTTTCTGATTTAGTGAACAAATTTGTTTCGTTGCATCTTTATACTCAACGAAACGTGCTTTGTGTCTTCATACCAATCATTATCACCATCTTCATTTTTAATGAACTGAACACATCAACAGCAGATTTCAAGGAGAACTGAATTTTCTCAAAATATTTAGAACAATCCTCACGAAAGCTGCTCAATTTTTCACTTTTATACATTAAAATATCTGGTTTGAACCATTGATTTCAGTTAAGAAGTGTATGTGTATTAGTATAGTTCAACCCCTTTCCTTACTTGTCATGGTAATTTCATCGAAAATTTTCCATTGAAGTGTGTAATTATTTGTACAAATTTCAATGTAACTTCGATGTATTCGAACACTTGTAATTCCATGCGTAATAAGGCTCAGAAACTGACTAATATTTTAAAGTCTGTATACAATATCATATCTACAAAAGTTTAAAATATTCTACTGTTAAATTGTTCTTTTGATGCCAATTATTCTATTGGCTTGCTAATTTTGCACTTAAACATTTACATTAAATACTAATTATTAGTGAAGCCCTATTCCGTACATAGTTTTACTCAATTTAGATTACACGTAATTTAGTGTACATTTTGTGAAATTAAATCAATTTTCATTTTTAGCTTGCGAGGCAAATGCAGACCAAATTTAAAAACAGCAGGTGCATACGTGGATGATCAAAAATAATCAATAAAGTTGAATAAAAAGTATTCCTTTGTAGAGCGCACAGCTCAAAAATAAAATTTACTTTCTTTTTTTGAAACTTTATTTGAAAACAAGAAATCATCGATTAAAAATGTACGAATTTTTTGATGAGTAAATTGCGAATTTGAAATACCTGTAGTTTGCCTGAACATGCATATTTTTACCAAAGTGAACATTTTTACTTGAGACAAACTAAACATTTAATTATCGGTTATATGGACATTTACATCTTTCACCGGGAACATCTGCTGAAAGATGCTGAAAAAGCCAGCTTATTAATTGACAATAATTCCTAATGACGTTATCTTCTGATAATTTTTTTTACTGAAATGTGTAGTTTGGAAGCTGTTAGGGCCATGTTCATTTTATTACTTCAATTACACATTGCACTAAGGTGACTAAGGAAACCTAAAACACCTAAGGAAGGTGAAAAGGAAGTACATAAACTGAGGTTAAGCAGTAATGTTTTCTGGTATTCCTTGATTGAGTAATTCAATTATGACTGCACCACACTGTATATTTTTTATGAGCTTCAAAATCTCAGTCCAAAACTCGAATGACAAAACATTTTAGGTGCAAATTAACCACTTTTCAACGTGTCATGCAACGGCTTGAGATGTATTTGCTTTATAAACTTGAAACTTTTTTACTTCATACACAAGCAAGCAGCGAGTGCTTGCTTCTTCATTCGCATGATAAATTGCCCATAAGGGAATCAGTGTAAAAAAGTACAAAACAACATGTCGCGTTCATTTTTTCTTATCAAACCCATATGCAGCATCCATACGAACCCAAAATCTGACGTGCCAATGTTCCGTCCGAAACCCCTGTCCCACTTAACGGACAGTTACACTCGCATTTTTCCATCATACAATTATCGACACTTAAAAAATTACCTGCCAACTTAATCAAAAGCATTTGATAAATTGAGCTTTATTTCGGGAAAAACGCCTTCACAATCTGTGAAAAATAAAACACTAACGCAGCATAAGAATATCAATTATTCACTTTACTTTTTAGCGCAATTGTTGCCCATATAATGACGTCCATTGATTTCGATTGAGTAAAAAAATCGATTGCTTTATTCGACAGTTAAAGCAGCATTTTTGATAGTAATGATAATTTTTTTGTTAATAAATTTACTTTGGATTTAGGTCAGGTGTGAAGGCCCTTTAGAGACCTTCTAATGTGCTTTAATTAAAATTAAATCATTTTCATTTTTCAGGTCTTTTGGTTTTACTCTGGGGTAGATGATTTTTTGCATGCCTTCACGGTTCATGATTTAATGAATTCTTATTGAATCATGATCACTGAAAACCTGGAAGAACTCATGTAAACTGTCCAACAAAATGGACAAATGCGACTAATCTTGCAACTGGATACATTCTAATTGCTGAGAGTGATTTAATTTCAGTTTGAGAGGTTATTTAGAGCAATAATTTTCCGTAAACCGCCTGCTTTGCAAAAAAATTTTGGAGCTGAGTTAAACCCTCAACAAGGTGGCAAATGAAACTGGTGAAAATTCCACATGCTCTCAGTTCAACTTTTTTGCATTTCACCACAATAATTAAGATAGAGCTCATATCTCAAAATATTTTTTTAAATTTTCCGATAATCTTGGTTATTTCGAGAGTGGCCTTATAAAAATCATCTTTCTAGTTTTGTGATATAGGTATTTTTGACTTTTGAACCGATTTTCAAAATTTAAAGCTTCTCAGTGGACTTGAGAAAAACCTTCGATATTCCGAGTTACAGGAATAAGGAAGTACTTGAAAGTAAACTTTACTTCAGTTATTATCTTTAAATATCTATGAAGTTTGAGCTTCAATATGAGCTCTGGATCGTGAAAGTCAATCTCATAGCAGAAAATTTATCCCTGCAAGATCAAAAATTTGATTTTTGAGACCAACCTATAAATGGAAAGAGATCTAGATTTAAAAAAATTTAAAACCGTTTCGACCTATTTGGTTTATCTTTAAACTTTTGGTGCAGAGATCCAAAAAACTAAGAGCATGCCAAACTTTTCGAAATTCTTTATGCTTTTTCATTTGCAACCCTGCAGATTTTTTCTGATGCTTAATTTAGTCAAAACATTGATTAACAGAAAACAAATGGGGACTAGATTCCGTTTTAAACAGAAACCAATAGCTAGAAGGAATCAGAATTTATCCAGAGTAGTCTATCTCACGAAAATAACAAAACTCGATTTTTTAACGGGCTCTAATAAAACCGGACAAAAAAAAAGGGACAAGTGACTCTCCATTTATAGCTTTTAAGCACTGGGAAGATTCAAGACGGAAATAAAGACTAAGTTCCAATGCATTTAATATTCCAAATAAATCCATTGAATTCCTTGAAAATGTATTGATGAAATTTAATAAGATTCACCTTCTCTTTTTGAATTAACACAAAAATATGCTGAATTCCGATCATTACTCTAAAACTTAACATTCGCAAACATAATTATAATTATAAAACTACTAAAAGTATATCCTGTTTTCCATGAAGCTTCGAGTAAGGAATTTTTAAGCATAAAATAAGTAAAAACTCTTTGGTGACTTTAAAAAAATAATTTTTAAACAGTAGAAGGCCAGTAGTTCTTTGGCATGCAATGGCAGCTTAATGTTTTTTCAGTAAGCAATAATTAGCAATTGTTGTAGCGCATTTCTACTCCCTTCGACTACCAATTAGTGAAAAATAAACCTTTGCAAACAAAGAAAAACACATACCAAATACGATTAATTGAATCAAATTAACAACAGCTCGGTCTGAAAATTGGCCTTGTGGATCGCCCAATCCTAAACTCTCTAGTAAATAATGCCCCATTTAGCCACATCAACAATTAACGAAAGTTGTTTTAATTATCATTACCAAAACGGCGCTTTTTTTCGCAGCAATTCTGCCAATCAGGTGTAAATAACGTCCTTGCAAGTCCGCCGCTTGACCAGTTTGCTGTATCCAAAAGAAGTAAGAGGACACTTTCCATCTCTTAAATTAGCGCGGTACCGACAAAACAAGAGCAAACGAATGTGGTCAAAAACAAAAAACGAACAACTGAGACAAGCCATCCGCATATATCCATTCTTAAATCTTCTCTTGACCTTAGGTAAACTGATAGCAGAAGAGCGGCTCTCAACTTATGCTCTTCGTGGTAGGTCTGAGGACTGATCTCAGACGAACAAATTACAGGAATGGACTGAGGAGTTGTAATGATTTAATTAATAGTCATTGAAGTAGAAAAACGATTAGTATCATTCATGGCTTTTCTAATTGACTTTGAAATTGTGGAATCGCAGTGGCTGTCTGGTTAAATGGATTACGCCGTTGCTCCCTGATAACTTAAAACGTCAAGGTTGTGTTCGATTGAAAAAAAAAAATAGGTTTCTAGGCCTTGACTTCTTATGGAAGCCGCAAATGAACTTGGAGTCAATGMGGTTCACATTAGCGTAAATGGTTGAGTAAATCTGCTAWTTCGATATATTTCTGATTAGTTTGACTTGAAAGTACTCRCCMTGAGAGGTGGATCTATTCTGTCTATGATCTATATGTAACKRTTCCGGTAAKGTTAATTTCATTRAAATATATRTGGACATGTTATCGTATTGGTGGAGAAGYTCTGACARAAGAAATCATCGAAAATGATGAAAGGTACTGAGAASTGATGATAACRTTRCTGTTTGATTTGCTAAGGCCYKTTTTCTGCAGGGCACAACTTCGGCTACATTAGAGMAGYCTSTGAAATATTAGKAATYCCATTATATAATATTYYCSAGAAAAAAATTKAAATYATWTTTCAGTGTAATRAAAAYACCACTAGARAGWTTGWMCAATATAAMTATGGGTMAACAAATTTAAYTAYCTTTGATCTGATTTTCCATTKACCAAAATTGAATTTTGCTCCAAAAAMGTGATAATAAACACACTTTKTGGAGCTTTGTTGTTCTGGACGAACGCAMYATCTTACWCATTGTGCCYACTTAYYTAATTTAATATGCAAAAACTAACCGATCAMKACTAATCCAAAYACATTTTGYTAATAATAATAGTAATAGTAAGTATMTGCGTAAATMAMKTTATGCWWAWTCAAGTAMWAAAATSTTAGWTTTARAGGCCTTTAAATTTTARCKRAATGCRGTWACASAATRGGGCCCTTAGGGGGTATAAAGGGACATARWSGYASAAAATTYCAATTTTACCCTTTAATAKTAYGTTTCTGTTATTGAAGTYTTGACGATGAAAGAACATAAAWTATCAACGTGATTTAACTGCACACATTCTCTAAATACTSAAGTATCGTTACGAAATCGGTTCATCYTCTACCAGTGACAGTCTCGCCCAACTTTACCAGCGCTGGAAGTTTCAGTTTTCAGCYGTTTTGGACTTCACTGCTTGCACCAGASGGACTCCTTTCAATTAACTATTATTAGCTGATGATGCTTTAGATTATAATAAAGTAAATCGTGCGTAAAAACTCGCTTGTTGGAAAATAGTGGTGAAAATGCGACTTCTGGCCATCTCAAATCTGCATCGTTTCATAGACAGGCAAAACGACATAATCCTTCCCTGCCGCGTGACACCGTATGATAATAACGTATAACAAATAGTGTTTTAAATAACGAACAACAAACACTTCTTTAGGGTTGGCCTTCAATAGTATGAGAATTGTCGTGAGAAGACCAGACTCACTGTCGCTTAAGTATGTCGGGCTTGTATGTAGGTATTCATATTCAACTCAACTGGTAACTGGTATATACAGACAATGGTGATCGGTGATACGGTTCGAAGACATATGTAGAATTGTAAGCAGAAACTAAGAGTACTTTCAATCTTCATTAGGTTTGGACTGAAAGCGAATGATCGTGCCAGCTCCGACTTTGTGTTGATTTGCACCTTTTATATCTGGCTATCCCTTCGAATAAAACAGAAGCAAGACATACGTGTTTTGCAAAGGTAGGTCTTCTCAGAACCCTTAGCAACTAGCGATAAATCATCGGCAAACATTATTCCAGGAACGGACTGAAACCGACCCAACCTCAATAATTGCTTTTCGATTACTTAACCTCGAGTTATTGTCTAATAGTCGTAAACCGTCAATGATGGCTGTTGACCACAAAAGGCTCTTAAGGTGAAGAATAATAAACCCCGACGGATTGACCGACGGCGACGGTCGTCGTTTTTTGATGCCGCCACCGACCACCTGGAGCGCCACTATGTGCTATTTGTTGTTGTAGTCGAAAAGAGATAAATAAGTGAAGAATGCGTTAGGTGCTTTTGATTTATCGTCAACGGTCCGCTTTGTGGATTTTAAATGTTCGATTTGAACGCCGATTTGTAAATGTTAATTGGAAATTGTCATAAACCTTTGCTGAGATTTGATTTATTGATGTCCATCTCAATGCCGTTCAGAAAATGCCAGCTGAATTTAAATGGGGGAACGTATATCTTCAATACCGCATCAACGTTAATTATTTTTTCACTAGTAATTGCAGCGAATGCATTGTTTTCATCTGTTGTAAAAATCGATTGCTTCACTCAATCCAATCTCTTTCACTCTCACAATTTTGCAACTATTTGTTTAACTTCATGAGCATCAGTTGTATAATTTTGTATCAGTTCTTCAGCTTGCAGGTTCTTCAATCAAGGCTCTTTCAATCCTCAATTTTTTTGACATGCAGACAAACTTTAATTTTATTATAGTTGAGAGCCTCTAATCTTCTTAATTGCAAAAAAATGCCTTGGATTTTAACGCCCAGTTCTATCGGGAATTTTCTAAGAACCTTCACGCTCGAAATAAAAAAAATCAATTTTAAAGGAATGTTGATTTTCGACCAGTTTTTACTTATTGAAGTTTGCAATTCGCCCATAAGAAAACAACCAACGTTTTGTTCACCACACCAAAGCTGCACGCTCAAAAATTAATCCTTTATCCACTTATTAATTAATTATTTTTTTTTACCAAAAAGCAAATATCTATAGGTGAATTTCCGTCTTGGTGGAGGTAGCAGAATAATATTACTAAAAATAAAAAAGCTACACGTTACCATTTTAAACATTCCAATGCTAACTAAATTTTGGAAAATAAAAAAAAAGTTTTTGCAATTTTTTCTAACTGCATCGCCGTCATGTGCATGTGAAAAACAACGTGAAAGAAAAGTAAAAGCTTTCAATAAATAAAAAGTGGAAGAAAAATGTATTTAAAAAAAAGAAAAATGCACTAAACATCCCTAAGAAATGTACTACTAAAGGAATCACCTACAAGATAGGCTCATGTTTAATTCGGGGGCGAAGCGACTCGAATATGGGCGAATATGAGCTAATTGCTCGAATATGTGTTGAAAAAACAACTTTACTTGAACGTCTTTAAACTATAGATAAAGAAAGAGCAAACCGTTGAAACGGATGGTTTAACATTATTCCATTCAATATTTTTAAAGACAAAGCATTCAGAAGAACAACAGTAAATTATATTAGTAAATCTAGTAGAAAACAAGCCGAAGTAGAGCCGGAAAACGGAAAGAATAAAGTCAAGATCCATAAAATCACGAAAGAGAACTTAATAGAAAATATAGCACCCAAAAAATCACAAAAAAGTCAAAAAAAAAATTAAACATATTCGATCTTCACATTTAGAAAATTTCTCCATAAATAACATTTACAAATATTTCAAAGCGTACATTAAAACTGGTGTTTGCTATGTCCAAAATATCAATGTTGCGACTTTCAAATTCACGCAATAAGATCGCCCAAGTTGTACTCTAGAGACTATTGTCTTCTACACCCACTGAACTACTTAAGTGTTGATAGTTTTCTTTGAGAAAGTCCAAATAAATCCCAATAGCTGTTCGGAAACAATCCCCATTAGATAGCGTTTAAAGAATCCCTTGAGATGGTGACCCAGTTTGCCTCGAAAGGCTTTAATATCCTGAATTATGTCTAAACGGCACTAAACAGTTTTCCATTTTCGTACTAACAATACAGCAGGGAATCCCAAATTTAGATCAGCATGTTCGTTATATGGGTTGAAATCGATAAATAAGTGAAAATTATGTTTTAATCGTGACCATCGATCGACTCAATAAACTGCAGGAAATGACTTAATTTAAGTTTGTTGAAAAAATACAATATAATGCCTTGAAACACCCAATAAATAAAACTACAGAAGCWTAAGCGTAGTCAGTTTTAAARAAACGTTSAAAATGGCARAAAGAAAACACTATTTAACTAAAAAAGTAGTAACAATTCTGGAATGRTCTGTTGATACTTTTCCATATTATGACTTCRAAAATTCAYAAAACCACARCAAAATTCACTAAAATTAAATGGTCCGAAAAATCAAATAAAATTAGAAATACCTGATTTACAAAAATATTTTGGAAGATAAATAGTTAGACATTTAGAACATATTTTGCTTTGCATCTTTGCATCGTTGGATCAATCATAACAACACGAGTGAGGAGATTCGAGTAGTTTTGACCCTGAAAGTAAAATTAGGATATCAGACRTTTAGGTGTAAGATTATGCTAAAATTTCATGTTTTCCGTGCSGYTTTTGCTCATTTTTCGGAAGCAAAAKGAGARAAAACGCTTATTTTTACRTCATTCCAGAGAGCACTAAATGGTCTTTTTAGAAAGTGAACTATTGATAAGGAAATGTTTGCAAATGAGTTGCAGAATCGACTCAAATATGACACTGCTTTTTTCGAAGTTTCTCAAGAACCATTTGAGCCATAGAATTATTCGTTTCGGCATCGCTGGATAGAGAATTGAAAAGTCGATCCAGTTATAACAACATGACGAAATTTGAGTAGTTGTGACTCAGAAAGCGAATTTTGAATTACATATTTTTTTTTATTTATTTACCATTCTTGAATATTTTACATTATGTAGGGGCAAGATTATGCCAACATTTCATGTTTTTCGTCCCGTTTTTGCTCATTTCTCGGAAGCAAAATGAGTAAGAACTGTTAATTTTTCATCATTAAAGAGAGAACTAAATGCCCTTTT
Organism: Dendroctonus ponderosae; assembly: GCF_020466585.1. Taxonomy (NCBI): domain Eukaryota; kingdom Metazoa; phylum Arthropoda; class Insecta; order Coleoptera; family Curculionidae; genus Dendroctonus; species Dendroctonus ponderosae. The sequence goes on from NW_026018611.1 coordinate 7,218,739, forward strand.
TAGAGAGTTTGTCGCAATAAAGCTTTCGCAATGAAGTCTTGATTTCAAGAAGGTTTAGATTTGCGTGTTTTTTTTTTGAGTTGCAAACTAAACATGACATCGATATATACACTATACCAAGGGAGCCCTTGGTATAGTGTCCTTTGAAACCAAAAATGAATAACTTTTGTCAAAAAATAACAATAATTTGTTTTATATTTTGCTGCTTCGTTTAAATGCATTTGTAAAAATTCTTCCGTTCATGGTTTTCCTTTCAATTCAATTTTCCTTTTCTCGTCGCAGTTGAGTTGTCGTCAACAATGCTGAGATAGAGAATTTACAAACTTTCGTTGGCGATGTAAATGAATGGTTGAAAATAAAAATACATGCCTTGTTCTCTTCTCACAGATCAACTGGTTTCATTCTCTCAATTAGCAGGCTCAATAGTCTGCACTGCATATAGCAAAACCAGTAGAAAGTTCTTTGCAATTAACTGGAACGACCTTCGAGTTAGATGATCGCAAGCAACCACTGGTCAAAAATGAAGTCGAGTCCCATGGGACGCGATTTTTACGCACCTCATCCCATATTTGGATGGATTGTAAATATTTCCTACGTGAATGAAATCGCAAACAGAGCTGCAGACGATCCGATGTCGTCGATTGTTTTATTTTGTGACCACGTCCTACGCTAAATTTGTTCGGATCTTGTCGGATGTGTCACACAGATTGTAAATTTACTTTTCAGAAAAGATATGGTTGTTAAAGGCGAATTCGATGACCTGCAGCGTGTGAAAATGTCACCTTCTATTTATATTGGCAGGGACAGTGGATTTTCTTAACATTCATGAATGCGGAATTTAATCACAGAACATAATAGTTTTATGGGTTGATAAAGTTTATAACTTTCCATCACTTTCAATCCACGCCAAATCGGTTCGTAAACAATTTGCCTGCAGGAAATTCAAGCTCAAGCGTTCAGAAATCGCTGTAAGAGCTTTTCCAAAGACTTTTTACGTTACTTACCATTTATTCTACGTCTTCAACTTTCTTCATAATGCGCATTCGATATACTTGTGCGATTTACCATTTTCGGAGTATGAAAACCCTTGTTCACATCAACAGAATTGATCAAAAATTAAAGAATTAAACGGCAGAAATTGTTGATGAAGAGAACACTTATTTTTTACACAATTTTAATATTCTACGTCAACTTTTAATTAAGCTTCGGTGTATATTTTTTCCAATTGGAAACCTTAGAATTTTTATAATCACGAAAGTTCAACTGTTAAAGCACTTACTCATTTGCCCTTTTGTTCGTAGACTGAAAACGTACCTGAAACAAAATAAGAAAAATTAATATCATTCAACTAAAGCTCATAAATGGCCGAAAAAAATTGGCACAGTGAATTAACATTAAGATTAATAAAAATACTGCAATAATTGGTTTGAATGTGTAATTAAGAATCAAATGACTTGGCGTTAATACATTGTTGTCTAGATTAGTATTATAAAAGTACCTTAATATCTGCAATAAATACAAAAGTCCGATATTGCTTATATAATAAACCATTGAACCATTTTAGAGAAAATAAACTAAGAAAATATTCGGTAAATAAACGACATTTCCTTGACGAAGTGTCCATTTTTATGTTATACTTTCTCACATAAGTTGGGAAAGTTTAAGCACTAAATTTCCTTCAAGCAATAAAAGAAAACATTACCCACTGTTACCCAAGCTGAGGTAATATCTTGCGAAACTGTAGTTTTATAATTACATCCATGGCTCTAGATCAAAGAGAAAACTGAAAAGTGTACTGCAAACAGAATTGCTTAAGTTCGTATGGGAACGGAGATTCAGATGAAGTCTCAGAAACTTTAGGTATTTACCTGGCTTGTATGCATGAAACAAATTTTAAGCTCTACTTTTTACGCCTTTATTAGTAAAGACGTTTACCGATCTCGAATTGAAACCACGAAATCCTTGAAATGAAGCAGATCTAATTAAAGCTAAACCCTAAGACTAATGGCTAATTAACCAGGGAAAATTGCTGAAGGAACGGGCATCATATTTTGATAAGACCGTGGCAATCTACAAACCGAATGACCCACATTGCAGGTCAATTCTGTGCCCGATATGGTCAAAAGACAAGATTTTCTTCGGGTAACGTCGTTTAACTCTTGCTTATTAGGAGTACAAAGATTTCCATTGTTGATAATAAAAATTGTAAATTATAATAGAAGTTAAGCTTTCCAATTTCAATCTGTAAAATCCGTTAGTTTGGTGAGTTAGAAATAATACTTCCAATGGTGAATGAAAGAAAATTAATTAATCTGCATTCCGTTGCTTGAGACCGAAAGTATTTGGGCTGAGGAGTGAGGCCAAACATTTCCACTTTTCACTGCTCATTATGGAGACAATAGAAAATTAACTGTTTAATTTCAATCAAATTAACATTTTAAGGAAACCATCATCTAAAATAAGTTGCGCATCAAATTTAATGAAGACTTCATATAAAAAAATCCATGGTGGGTGGTACTTATTAAGACTTTTTCATAGCTTTCAGCCTAACGAAACCAGTTTCAAGCACAAGTGGCATTCTCCTTACTGAAGATATGATCTCCAGACGTCAGCTTATTTCTGTGAAACAGGTGGTGCAGTATTTAGGTTTATGACGATACATTATATCATTTTCGCCGGTTTGAACGTTTTTATTTGCAAGAGGTACCAGCAGCTTATGTTGTAAAGTAGCATTCAATAAATCGCATTGTAAATTGAGCATGTCCTTTCTCCTTGGTGTTCGCAATTTTATTCGATTATTATTATTAAAATATATGTAGTTTCAAAAATAATGCCATTTTTTTTGAAAATTTGCTCCCAAATGGTTTTTAATATACAAAACCATTCAGGGGAAGCCTGGAATTAATGTATTTTAGTTTATAAACGCGCAAATAAGTTTAGTGAATTGAGGCTGAAAGTTGCGAATATTTGTGATGAATTTATGTTGTTTGCTTATAAATATTTGCTTGTTGGTTTTGAAATCTTCTTTTCGTGGTTTTTAAATTACAAATAATCAAGTATCTGTGAAGAAATATGAAATTGAACTTGACTATATGAACCTATTTTGCTTCCTACACTATATTCTAAATATATTACTCTAAATGTACTATACTTTCACTTCCTGATGAATAACCCTGTATGTAGTAAAAAAGATGGCATTTATGATAGATCTTGATATTCATTTAGATTTTTAAATCAATCAGTCAATCCCACAGGATTAATAAGTTAAGTCATTCAGTATTGAGAAAATTATGATTTCAGTTAAATAGGAGTGATCGACAAAGTAGATGGTATCATTATTTCCCCATTAATTTCCCACCGTTTTAAAAGAAGCCAACCGGTGGTTTTCTAGTAAAATAACAGATTTTTTTTACGAAAGAACGTCTATTTTTGTTGTAAACTGCATGAGCTTTTTGCGTTTTTAAGAGACCTTCACATACTCTCCTAAAACACTCTATTTTCTTCTGTACTCTGTACTCTATTTGATGGGTGGGCGTGGGAGTGCTTCCTTGATTTTTTACATTTTGTAATGTTTTCACTTTTTACTAGAATCTTTGAGAAACATTCACATGGATTATTTGTTACTTTTTCAAATGCAATACCATTTTCAAGTCACTGCGATTAAGTTTTTTAGAATCCTCGTTGAAATTAATACTTACTTGCTAAACGGGAAAACAAGGTACAGTTATTTAAAAAAATATATATAGAAGATAAACAAATATTAAAGTAAGTCTCATCTTACTTTAATACTTGTATTGTATTTGTATATTGTAACTTGTATTGTTGCATCAATAGGAATAGAAAATGCTCAGTTTCTCGACTTTCGCAAATAAATTTAAAGTGGGAATGTTGAAATTATCGGAGAAAAACATTGTATAATTTACATTAATAACCTTAAACTTAAGGAGACCTAGGGGGAAATTGTAAAACTGAACTAAAAAATTATTTGTTATAGGAATTGTGGGAACAAGTTTAGGCAAAARCRAATACAAAAAATATRGAATGTAGAAAACTCGACCAACATCCTCAAACAGACTTTTTAAAACGTTCCTACGTCTTTATTATGGGAGTTATTTTCAATTTAACTAAACCAAAAATTCAATTACTCAAGAACTTCCATTTCGGTAAACAAATCTAGAAAAATTAATTGCAGAAATATAGTAGTAACCTAAAATATTTACTACAGAAGAATAAACTACTAATTGCAGGCGAACATAATAAAAAGTCTAAAGAATGTTAAAAATGAGGAAATGAAAAAGATGTTGAATGAGAAAAAAAGCGAACAGAATAAAGAGGAAATACATTTTTCTACTAATTTTGAGAAATGTAGCTCAATGAACAAATGAAACAAATGAGTTTGGAAGTAAATTTTTTATCATTAATTTAATAAATAATTTTGATTTATTTTTCTGGCTGCGTGTAATTGTTAATATATTTTTTCTTTCCTAGGTTTCAGTCAAAATGTGAAATAAAAATCTTCATATCGTTTACTTCATATAACGTTACACGAGACAACAGCGCCATCATCAGATTTAAAATTCGACACAAATTACAAATATCAATTTACAATTAAAATATGTTGTACAAAACTACAATTTACAAAGCGTTAAAACATTCAAACAAAGGAAAAAACATTTTTTTGGGAGAGCAAAACATTTGAAAAACTTACCCCATAATTGGGAAACATTAGATTCGTTTTAGGGTTGATTGAAGAGTATTCAATCAACGGTTTTAGGCTTGGCTGTCTTGAAATCTCACATTTGTTTGAATTGTAGACAATTTTTGCAAATGTAGAAATAAAGGAAAGACAATAACACTTTTCAAAACTCATTGCTTTAAACCTGGACTGTGTTTATTTAAACGAAACAGAAAATAATTTATAGTGGTTGAAAAAGTATTTCTAGTCTTTTAATCAGGTTGTCGTCCACATTATTCGAGACTAGAAAACATATAATCCTAAAAGCAACAAACTTTCTATACATTCGACTACTTCAATCTTCCAATAAACCTTATTGTTACGTATTTGGTTTAACGTGTTCTATTAACTTTATTAATAATATTGATCAATCTGACAGGTTCAGTTTTGTAATTTTTTAAGCTCAGAATTACTAATGTTCCATACCTACTTAATTTAATAAAACAATTATTATTATTACCGGTAAGAAAAAATAAGATATTGTTTAAAAACGGCGAGGTCACCAACCTGAAATGAGATCAGATTATTTTGCAAGCGCATTTTAGGTGTCTCCAAAAATATGAATTTAATTCAGGAGTAATCTAGCTTTTTTTCACAAACCCGTCAAACAAAAGTCGCAAAGGATATTCAATTACATCGATCGACTGTGAAAAACAGGTTTCATAATTTTTACAAAATTTTCTGTAAAGTCTGCATTCTAAACAAATTTTCATTGTATCAGTTTTTGAAATAAGTATGCACAGATCTGGAAATGCTAATGCTAAGCTCATACTATATTTGTATTCCGCCCCTGTATTTTACTTTGGCGCATTTCATTGTCCTTTATGAGTTTCATTTCAATAATGACCATTAATGTCTTTTCTTCATTAAAAACATGATAACTTTTCAGTATTTTAATACATAAATTCGCAATTTAATGCGGAATAGTTCTTGGAATAATGATTAAACCGGCTCTTCAGGGGCATACTTTTTCTATTCTTATAAACTTTTTCAGATGACATTTTCGATATTGGGAAGCAATAAAAAAATTCACATTGCCACAACTTTAAATGATAAAACGGATGTTTAAAACGGATACAATCTATAAAGTGCTGGTGATTTTTCCTGAAATTATCATTGGATTTTGGTTGGAGTACCATGAGAAATGACCTAACCTACTATCTATTAAAAATGACTGCGATTTGTTTCACAATGTTTGCTTGTCCTAAACCTGCATTTGAAAAATCACCAAAAAACACCGTTAGATACTTTCCATTTGTCTTATCTCTGAAACGCTTGAAAATCGGTACCTCGAAAATTAAATTTTACTAAAACGCTGTTCGGTAAATAATGGTGATTAGTAGCGGCACCACGCGCATGAAAATCCTACTTCGAGTACCGGAAAAGTAGGTGACAATAATTTAAAATGCGACCAGTGAATAGTGTATGCGAGTAAAACGCGTGAAATTTTTAATTTACATAATTTGGTCCACGACCTACGCTTATGAAAGGTGCGACAAAATACCTTAGATTTGTATGCAGTCGTATTAAGATTATATGCGACCTAATTTTTCGCTGCACACGTTTATCCACTGCTTTTTTATCATTGTTGTTCCGCCTAATGTTGGTGCCGGACAAATGTTTGACTAATCGCTTTATTAATGTTAGTAACACTTTGTTTAGCTTGTTTGCCTATGTACCACTTTGCTCGATAGAGAGTGGGTTTCATGTTATTTTTTACATCAAAAAAGCATATACTTGTACATCATTTCAGTGCTTTTTTTTAAAATCTACTAACACACTTCAATGTTGATGTAGTCTGAAATTAATTCGTAGTTGCAAAATATGTTCAATTTTGTTTGTTTCGTAAAGTTTCGTGCAATTCGAGACCTGCTCTGTTCTTCACACTTCTGGTCATCAAATCCATCCAATGAACCATATTTTAACCGCTCCATAAACGACTCAAAATAGGGATTTGTAACTCGCACTAGGAATTTTTAAGATTTAAGGGAGAAGTTTTTTGAACTGGGACTGGAAAAAGATGGGCCACATTCCTACTTATCTATCAGCTACATTTGTAAACCGAAAATTTCTATTTCACATCAAACGTTAGTGATTACTTGTTTTCGCAGTAGTTTCCCCCAATGGGCTGGGCCGATGACTACCTACTATGGGTTCTATCTCGAAATTACACTGATTTAAGAATTAAATAATTTCGACAAATAATAACTAATTATTTTTAAAAAATTTAAATATTTGCTGTCCAAGCATGGTTCACTATTAACAAAGAAT
>NW_026018611.1:7226332-7268271 GCF_020466585.1 Dendroctonus ponderosae
TCGACGGTTAAAAATGGTAAATGCTAAAAAATTGGCCCAAGATTTTCGATTATGTTGGATTTGAAGGGCTGGACAGTGTTTTTCATAAGTTCGATCCCACGGTTCTTTTCGATGAAAATGACGTAGAGGTTGTGGTATTTTGAAACAATCGACCTCAATCCCTAATGCAATTTTCGGTAAAAATCCACACATATTTTACACGCGGGTTTTTTTATATTAATATATAGTTTAATATATAGTTCCTTTTCGGCTGAAAAAGCTTCCCAATGTTTGTATGTATGGTGTTCAAGACCAGAATAAGGAAGAAATTGACGGTTAAGATGGTAGGCGCTTGAAAAGGGCCAATATTTCGATTATTTTGGATCCGAAGGCTCGAACGATGTTTTTCAAAAGTTTGTTGATCCCACTTTCCTTTCCGATAAAGATGAATTTGTGTAATTTTGAGCCCTTTTTAATTTTTCAGTTTTTTTTCATGGATAGTTTGCCGGACTAAGAAGCCAGCTTTCCAATAGGCATGTGTAAGCTGTTGAAGATCGGAATAATTAGTCGACGGTTAAATATGTTAAACGTTGAAAAATCGCTTAAAATGGGCCAATATTTTTGATTATTTTGGGCCTGAACAATGGTGTTTTTCATGAGTTTGTTGGCACCCCCGTTTCCTCGTGTTATGGAAATGATGTAGAATTTGTGGCATATTGAGACATTTCAAATTAAAAAATAAATCGACTTTCACCCCTTATGAAATTTTCAGTGGAAAATAAAATTTTCAGATGCGTGATTTTCAATATGCATGTGCAGGGTGTACGAAACCAGAATGAAGAAGTAATGAAATGAAAAGAAAATGGGCCAATATGGGGCGAGTGGTAGAATGTTTTCTTATACGATTGTGCTAGATTCCACTTTTCTTTGCAAAGAAAATGATGTAGAATTTGTGAAATCTTGAGTCATTTCGAGTGTTTTGAGAATTCTTCCTCCAGATTGGTCATAATTTTCGGTTATGTAGAGTCAGACACCTACACACTTTCTTGTCGAGAAAATGGAAAAGAGTTCGAGTATTTTCAGCAAGTTTCCCATAACTAGCAGTTATTCTCTCTTAGATAACCACAATCTTCCAATCGAAATTTAATTTGCCGCATAATTTATTTAGCCTTTAGTATTGCTTTTAATGTAATAGTCTAGATATGTATCAGTCAGTTACATGACGGACTGTAAACGACATGTAAGCGATGACAAACCCATTGGGAAGAAGTTGTCTTTGCTGGTCGCATTAAAATTTATCGATATTTAGATGAATATGGTGATGGCAAAGTCTTACAAGGATCATCTGGTATGACGATAATTGAGCGTGCCTTTTCAAGTCACTGGCAAGCTGTAAGCTGTATTAAATCTCTACATACATGTTCAGTAAAGTCGCATAAATACATAGAAAATTATGTTTGAAGATTGAAGCGTAATATTAATATTAATAATAAAATAATATTAATAATAAACTACGATTTATGCAAAAGTTTCAATGAATAGATAAAAAATATTAGTTTCATAAAAGTTTGAACATACATACAACAGGAGAAAAATATTATACTAATCCAAATAATGCCCATTATACTTAATTGTACCTAGAAAAGATATCATCGCTTCAACTCCAGCGAAATACTATGGAAACGCTGTTCTAATAAATCTACTATTTCCTATTCTATCTATCTATTTTTAATTGCCCGCTTATTAGCATTATTTATTAGACAGGTTAAATTATTCGTATCCATGGGCATAAAATTGAAATAAGGGAATTGGAAAACTTTGATTAAGCGCCAAGCCAAAAGAAAGTTTTTGATTGCCTCGATGTAATTACGCATTTCTTTGCCAAAAAAACATCAACTACAACGAAAATTTGTGCCGGTATTTAATGACTAATGAATTGCAATTATTAGGCTTCATATTAGGCAAATCGCGTTGTAGATTAAAGGATAATTCGCTGGTTGCTTTTCGATTCTATAACAGGTTAGCTAATCGACATAGCTAATACAAAAGAGTAGATTTTTTGTTAAAATTTTCTTAGATGCCATGCAACGACTATATTTTTTTTATAAAAAATAATATTGTCTGGGCATTCACTATGCGAATAGCAAAGTCAAAAATACAGTTTGTTAAATTATAAAATAATAATCCAACTCTAAATTACATTTTTGTTTATAATTTTGCTATTAAATATCCTAGAAAAGAGATTGTTTCGCTTTTCGCCCACTTATTTGGCTCCGTTAATTTAGGTTGCTGTATGAATTAAAAATATCTACGATTATGCATATATGTAATTTATATCACATGTAGTAACTGCCATTGCCAAGTCTGCCTTCACCAATAATTAAAACCAAATAAATTGTTACACTCGACTTGACAAATAAGGCACAATTTAAAATGTATGCAATTTTTCAGACGAAATCGGCTTTCAACGGAGCTATTTCTGTTACAAGAGACATTCTTAGGCATATCCGTTTTTTCCGAGGATCAAGACGAGTTTTCACAGAAAATGCTCGATTAGCATTTAAATATGGATAGAGAAAATCTCTTAAGCAAATTCTTCGCTTGCTTAACTAATACTGTTAATTTTTATCCAAATCAGGGCAATATCCATATGGCAAACAACGGGATAGTGCTAATATTCATTTGAATAAAACACAATAAATTGCACGAAGGTGGACAAAATGGTCCAAATATTGCGATGTTCAGAAAAAATTATAGTATGATTTTGCAGGTATTTGCTGACATAATTCAGTGTAAATCGAGTGAAACTCGAATTGTAATTTAAAAACTAATGAAAAATTTCATTAAAATCGTATTTGGGACATTTCTAACCTTATGGGTAGTTAACTGTGAATTATTGTCGATAGTTCCACTTGGAAGCTTCTTAGCTTCGCCACAACATCTAAAAGCTATTCTAAACATTTTGAGAGTTTGAAACTCTTCGATGCAGAAAACGACGTCTAAACTTCTATATTGAAAAAACAGTGATCCCATTGCCATTGTAGAAACCATAAACAAACGTACCCAACAGAGTTTGTATTAAACAACGTAAGCAATGCTGATTACAGAACTGTTTGCATTAAAAAAATATATTTCATATATATTTTTCTTCCGGGTTTTTGTTTGTTGTGCACTCACGTTTCATCGTTGTTTTAAACTTGACATCACTAAAGTCTTCTTTTATTTTAGCATTAAATCCCGTATGAAAAATCTCTTTGTTTCCATTCCGAAAAGTTAGATAGATAGATAGACGACGTCTATCATTTGATCAAGTTCTTCCAACGACGCACTTAAACCGGCGAAGACAAATCTTATATTACCTTGGGAAAATGAAGGTTTTGTTCAAATTTACATTTTTATGGTCAACCAACCAACCCGGAAATATGTGGAAGTCAAATTGCCTGAATTCATTGAGATTAACCGACAAATAAACCACGTGATGGTATTACTAATTTGAATAAAACACGGCCGCTGTTGCAGGAATTATCACTGCATAGTTAAGGCAAAGTGGGAACTAGTAGAAGGACTTGAAGGAAAAAACGACCATAAATTAAAGTAGGTTTATGAAAGCGATTATCTCTGTTATTTTAAGTGATAATCAGAGTGAACATGGAAGAGAGCTTTGTGTATTTTCAGGTTTATTCACATAAAACTAGTTATAATTTGCACGTCACATGGGGCAGCACTTGGGAATAGCTGTAAATGTGACCAATAGGATAATTGTTGTGAACTACGTGAAGTAGTTCTGAGTTGGAATAACATTGAAAGTTATGATGAGAGTTCCTGCTTATAAAAGTGAGATCGAGAGAGAGATGAGAAGAATACCATCTTCAGAGCCAAGAACGTTGAAACATGTTTTTTCACATTGGCAAGAATTTTTAGGTTGTTATTTTTTTGTAGCTTAAGGATGCTCTAGGTTGTCCTCTTCCCATTAAGTTGAATAAACGCAAGCTTTTCTTTCATTCTCAAGAAATTGGACAAGGAAAAACGCCTTATATATTCGGTTGCTTCTGGTAGTCAACATCACACCTCTTAATTCTGACTTGGCGACAGAACTAAATTAATATTTTTCTGAAAGTGCTTTAACCTTTTGGTTCAACCATCTGAACTGTTTCTAGCCAAAACTAGCTTATTTTCCATCTTGCACAGTATATTGAAAATACTACATGAATTAATTGAAATTAATATTATCTGGGGTATATATTTAGTCTCCGTAATAYCTGTTTAGTATTTCCAACTTTYCTGAGATTTTTTTTACATTTCCAGAAKTGTTTTGATCTAAAGCATGCMACYGTTATTCGGAACAGAAGCCGAGTTAAATATTTGTACTCTAKTTTTTATATTTTTTYTGGATTACTTCGTCTAATTTTTTCAYGTTTATCTTGTTCCACTTTGACAAGAACCAGTGCATATTMATATTCTGGTTAAGATTTGTATCAAAAATAATTTAAAATCAATTGCCTTGTCAATTTATTCGGTTTTACAACATTCYAGAACGRTGTTGTTCTCAGATAATAGACMCTTACTATCTTRRAATCCTGGTTTACCCACTCGAAWATTCTGTATTGTTCGTTCTATTTTGTGATKCAACTTTCGAACACCAAAATMKACATTTCTTCTAAYATRTCGATTGATTTGTMKTTTTACTGGTTTTYYARTTTCTTCATCCTSCTRTTTKRTATWTTCGCTTTTGTGTTGAAGAACGAAAAATAAAATTGCAATTTTCCTCTACATCTTCGTTRGRATGAAAATGTGATAATAAGCTRTAATATTTCGAGASCATTTYATTRCTGCACATGTCTTATTGCTYCTACAGCATCAACWAAACTTTTCATTRCAAAYTATTTTTCTARGCSKCTAATGAAGTGCGAGGAAAAAATTAAGACAGAGAAATGAGCAACAATTTTCACCAGATATTAGTACAGCKAAWTGTTYACACRKTGRGAAATATCTGCACAAACGCTTTTAACYYACAATGTTTYCTTATTTCTTCTTTGYYTCSTTCATTCGCGATATATTCTTCATGATTTATTTTTGTATTTRYATCACCAAATTTGGTTGGTTGCYTTACGTCTYCATTAAATTAAACTACTASKAKATTGACCGGAAAAAYTGTCTGATCTTTGAAAGTTCCATTGAAATAAAATACACTKGTTTTTCCATCAAATGCAAMATCGTATTCCTAGGAAATATTGSCAATATCTTCAAGCRAATCATGATGTAATTTTAAGAATGGTTTTGGAAAGTCAACCAATTTGGGATTAGACCAAAATATTAATCACCTAGTAAATATTGAGTACAGGTTGGTATAAATGAAATAGCACCAGTTTTTTGGTCGGCATAGCGTGGGTAATCTGTATTGTTTGCATTGTAGGAGTAGTTTTCGTAGGATAAATCTGTATTCCTCAAAATGGCAACGCATTATGCGCCCGCACACTCCTACCAGATCTAGAAAAACTCATGTAAATGCAGTGCGGCCGCAATAAAGGAAGCCATTAAAGGTAACGACATGTTGCGGCTCAGATGCCGAAACATGTCGTTTGTTGTTTGTTAATCTTTTACCTGCGTTTGAAAAGTCTTAGTCGGCTGGAAAAATATAGGCGACAAAATTTCAGAAATATCCTAATAACTCTCACAGGTGTGAGATCACGACTTGGTCCTTGCGATAGGATTGGGTGTAAATTGGTATCTTCAATAGCAAATGGGCTTCTTTTGGATTTGCGGCATCATCCATCAACATGTTGACACCACAAATATTTTTATAGGAAGCTGCTGGCTTCTTGGCCGTTCATTTTAAAGAAAACATTTAAGTTTTTTTCAACACCCAACACAGACCAAGGTGTGTAATTTCATTGGGGTTTCAACATTGCTGTTATATTTCCTCCTTTTCCTTTACTAAAGCTTCTTCCAATAACCTCAAAAGACAATATTTGAATTATAGCAATTAAAGTGCAAAAAATGCAAGGAGACAAATTAAGACGAAAACTGAGCAAGAAGGTGATTTTCGAATTCCAGCTAGACAGTTTCCAATTGGGCAATTTCATATCGAGATAGTACCAAAAACAGAATCGGACAAAAACACCCGACACCTTAATTTCCGTCCTGATCCACTTCGCCATTCCTCTCGTACCATAAATCGAAACGGAACCATCAAAGTGAATAGTTATGCTAATACTACGACAGTTCAGCCATTCGTAAAATTGCCGACGCGTAGTTGATGAAACGTTTTCAGCATTTTCTCCGCATTTTGCTATAATAAGGGCAAGACAAGGTATCACTTAAATTAATCAATGTCAGTTCTAACCAGTAATCTTCAGTTTCTTTCTCGGTCTCATTCTAGATCTTCAATTATCTAATTCCACTTCATTGATGGATGGCTACACTTCGATCAATCGACAATAGTTCGTCAAAATGATACCGAATCTGTCAGGACCCTGATCGCTTAATCATTGCAATGTAAATGCGAAAAGGAAACGTATGGATTTTAAGCTAAGTTGCAATTGTACGTGAAGGAACACTCTCTGTTCGAAGCCAACTCTCATTAGTAATAATCATGGTGATTTGCGAACTTATGCATCCAGTGGGTAGCAATGATACTGTTATAACAACAGGGAATGAATTAAGGAACGTAATACAGATTGCAGATGGAATTAGAAGCACTAAAATTAGCGATTTGCCAAAAAAATTGTTATATAATTATGCCATATGGATCTATTGAACAACGAAAGGTATTGAAGCATTTGAAGACCCTAAGCCGGAAATCACAGCAAATGAATGCTAGGGAAAATAGTCTCGACAATAAATTGCCAATGAAACTTAATTCCTTTTGTCATAAAATAACCCCAACAATATGACGAACTGCTCAAAAATGGATATAGCATCGAAACAGTCACGAGAGTAGCTCAATAACACCAGACATGAAAAGAGACTGAATGATTGATGTCTTTCTATACATGAGTGTAAGCAGTGATGAATCGATTTTCGTTCAACAAATAAAGAAAGTATCCGGATTGTTAAACTGCAACCGATACTATTTGAGATGAAAATGTAATGGAGACACAGAGTTTTAGAAGATCTTAAAAAAGCAAATTTCCATTCAAAATAAAAAATAAATTTGCAATAAAAACAGAGTAAAGATCAGCTACACCCTGAGATAGTGACATTTTTTGTAAATTTGAACGATTTTAACGTGGATAAAAGAAAACCTGGAGCGCTTGTTGAGGAATTTCTACACGCTGAATGCTGTCCATCTTCACGTTCATTGGCGCCAATAGAATTGTAACTTTAATGCAAAGCGACGAAAGTCAAGCAAATTCATATGTAGGTACTCACGAAAACATGATAAATGTATTTGTCCCTGTAGTACCCATCGAGATAACCCGTATTTCCTATCAGAACGAGAACACAAACTCCCACAAAAGTTGAAACTGCTGGGCCCAGTCGAAATATTGGAGCCCGACATGTACGTGAATCCCCTGCAGATGAAATATCTTGAAAGCTTTAGAACAGGACAGAAGAAGCCGATGATTGAAAACGAGCAGGAACCTTGTTTGTGAGATGTACATCATTGTTCTTGTTGAGGATACAGTACAAACTCCGAGAAGAATGCAAAAAACTCCACTAACACTGGGATTGACAGACGAGGAAGCATAAATGTATGACCCCAGATGTAGTTGCGGTGTTCTAAGGAAAAACTGCCGTTCATCGGGCATAATTTCAGGCTCAAATCAGAGATGAAAGCAAATGTTGCAGAAATCGTGGATATTCAGACCTTCTCCCGTCGCTGCTCAAGCCCCACCTGGTCTGAGCAACTCTAGACCAACATTAAGAATGATTGAGAAAGAAGCAGAGCACTTCCAGAAGTAGGTGAGTAACAAAGCAGACACTTTTCTTTAGATGTAATTATGCAAAACTACTCCCTGGACTCTTCTCACTCTGTTGACGACAGTGCGAGTAAAAAGGAAACAACGCAAGATGCAGCCAAATTTATTTTCTGTTGTAAAAGTCCAATAAACAAAAATGAATAGCTCTACCAAACTATACACCTCACACGTCTAAAAGTGCCGCCCACAGAAAAGCTCGACGTTCAATACTTCCTTATTAAGAGCTCACTCATCTCTTCTACATCTCATTTTCCTCTCTCTGACGAAATTATTGATAGGTTTTATAATACCCGAGAAAAGCTGGTGTCAGATTATCTAAGACGTGTCAAATATATTAACAGTTAAAATTCCTACCTAATTAATAATTTCTGTCAGTGGATTTTAGCCGCTCTTTGAATTTGGTTTATGTAGCGGCACATTCCTTTGTGCTACTTGCACGTGGGTGACAAACTGAGTTTAGATGGGAACTAAATATGGATCACCTTGAACGCACGCTGCCTGGTTAAACATGGAAGATTTAGAGCAAATTCTCGACTGGGCAAGATTATGTAATTTGATTTTAAGGCCATTATGCGCCATAAATTGTGGACTTATAAGTGATTTATTTTGATGCAATGTGTTCAGCGTGCTAGAACGAAAGCCGTTTACTTGGAGTAGCTCCAAAGTGGTTCAATTTGTGAAGTTCACTTTTGGATCAAGCTTAAAAGGCGCCGATTGTGCGATAAAACTTTACGCTAATTGGAAATTGGAGAAAAAAGCGACAGTGGATTTTTTTAATGACATTTTCAAGGACTGTTGCACATAAATTTTGCGGTATTTCAGAGATACAGCTTTGAATTTCATCTTTTAAGGCTTCTATCGTTGGTGGTTTGTTCACATAAACGTGTGACTTTAAAAAACCCCAAAGAAAAAAGTCCAAAGGCGTTAAATCGCATGATCTGGGCGGCCAATGCTGATCTCCAAAACGAGAAATAATACGACTAGGAAATGACCCGTGCAGTAATTCAACAGTTTCTCTGACTGTATGACATGTTGCACCATCCTGTTGAAACTACATGCTGTTGACCACTCACGGTTAATGCTTGACCAACTGCATTTTCGAAAAAAAATGGACCGATGATGCCTCCAGCCCAGAATGCACATCAAACAGTGACTTTTTTGATGCATCTGTACCTGAACGATCACTCGTGGATTTTAGAAACACCAAATGCGTCAATTTTGTCGATTAACGAAGCCATCAAGATGAAAATGGGCCTCGAAAGATGATTTTCGTTGAAAGACCACCGTCCAAAAGTCGTTGTTCCAACATCCAATCAGCAAAGGCTGTTCGTTGCCCATGATCTTCCGGCTTTAGCTCTTGAGCCAATTCAACTTTGTGCGCATAAGGCTTCGAATCTTTTGTTAAAATTCGATGAATAGTGGTTGTGGAAACACGAATTTCCTGAGCTCTATGCCGAATTGATGTGGTTGGGCTTTCCTCAACATTTGCACGTACTGCTGCGATATTTTCAGTCGAGCGACCAGGAAGAACGCGGATTTCTGTTTTCACTTCAGTAACAGACCCAGTTTGCTGAAATTTTTTCATTAATTTTCTCACAGTGGCTTCAGTTGGAGCATTCCGATGGCCCATAATTGTACGCATTTTGTGAACTGTGGCTTCTTGTGGCAAAACTTCCACTACTTTGATAATTATTTTTCACAATGAGAATTTGTTGTTTTGTATTGAACTGCTTCATTTTACTTAACCTCCTGCTGTCTACTAACGAACGGCTTTTTTTTAATATCAAATCATGACACTACAAATGGCGCTCAATTCAAAACCGTCGTTTTTATTGGAGCACCCTTTATTACATAAGCGATAAAAATAGCAAATAACTTCTGTAACACACACTCACAATGAAATTTCTTGAAATTAAATCATAAACTCAATACAGCAGCCGCCCATGATTCCACCTAATCAATATTCAATAAAATATATTGAAACCTTACATAATAAATACATTTCATAGAAAACGTCCATGAGTATGAGCTAATACATATGGATCGTAGGTTTTCCGTCCCAATTCAGCGATAAAAAGGGGCAATTAACTGCCTGAAGTTGTCACAACCTACCTGGACTTAACAGTTTTCAGTTTGACGATTGCTGTAGGTGCCTGAGTTATATAACCTTTTCATATCCATGTATTAATAAGTTGCTTAATTCATTTAAGTTCCTGATTAAGGTGTGCTGTAATAATAGCTGTTATATCTTGTATACCTACACTTTTATGTATATCATTTTTTTGCCGTCCTATTGTGCTTGCAACTGGTCGATTGATTACTATTATTAATTTTGCGATCTGTATTACTAACTGCTAAAAATACATGTAAAGTATCATTTCAACTGCGCAATATTGTCATTACTTGTTGTTTAGACGGATGGATTAAGTCATATTGCAGGAGTATTACAATTTTATGAATAAATTCCGGTAACGGATTTTACGGTACGAGTACCAATCAAAAAGGAGCAATAAAAAAGTCACTTGGAAACTCAAATAGTTTGAAGTCTTAACATAGTAGTTTTTAAAATCACTTCGATTTTGCCCGTTTCCTAAATATTAGATTTTCTGATGATTGTTGGGATTCCAAAGTTGACTAAGAAACAAAAGTGGTAATTAGTTGTTTCAAGATTTCGTTCACAGGTTGAAATTCGGATAACTTCAAACTAACGGAAAATTAAATATCCAAACTCATTCAAAGCAAAATATAAATTTGAAATAAAACCTAAGAACTGACCCATTTAATCAGTATCAGAGCTCAAACGAGATGGTAGCTATTGAGAATCATTGACCAAAACATATTTTCAAGAAAAATTAAGAGACAGCAGAGAGAGACAGACTGAAAGCAGGCAACGTACAAACAACGTACAAAAATGACCAAGAATATATATGTCTGGACAACATAAACAGAAATACATTTCTCCCTAAGAATAAAAACCAATCAGAACTATTGGGCAAAAATCATCAACAAATGGAACGGGAAGATTTCAAACTGGTGCACCGCCGAGCTAAAACTCTAATAAAGATAAGCCAGGCAAAGACACCTCTGAGTTTCCTTAAAAGAAGTAGAAGTTTTGGTCCAAACAGGATAAGCCATTGAGATTCTCAAATACCCAGACCCAAACACTGCATTAAATGCCATTCAGATTTTGCGCTTTACAGCCGAGATATGCGCACTCCTATTCCCCCACCACCGTTCTACAGGCACAGGGTGGTATAAATACAGCAGTAGCACGAGTTGAAGAGCCACTAATCGAATGGAGGTATGGAAATCAATTTCTATCGTTGCCTCATCGCCTTTGGTAATGTTCAGCGACTTTGCAGTCGATCCTTTTTACTCTTTTGCTGAATGGCAGAATATCATTTTTTGGTGAAAAATGATTACCGCAAAATTCTAAGTGTCATTATTTTGTTTGTTTCAATAAAGTTCTATATTTTTCAGTATGAAGCAAGTTAATTTTTCACAGTTTGATTAAGTGTTCAATGCTTGAAGTCATTGCGTTCGCACTGAATAAACCTATCAATTTATAGCATCACTACACATAAAACTTCAATAACTCGGTCCCGTTTATACAGACAATTCAGAAATTTGCACCAGAATGTTCCAAAAAATCCGAATCCTTGAAACTGCAAGCGAGCCACAAAAAAATCCCAGAAGTTCAAAACGTACTTTTCAGTATAAAACACTGCCATTTCTTGGACAATAAAACAAACTCTCGGGCACGCATTTGAAAAAATAGTCTAAATCATTGAGAAAAAACATATTTACCAAAAAGTAAATAAAGTTAATTGCAATTAAAATGCTTTTTAGGAAATTAATTAATTTCCTTTTTTTTTCAGTTTAAAACCATGTACATTGGAAACGAAAATTCTTGATGGATGATCGAAACTCAAAGAAAAAAATACAGGTAAACCTGGAGAAGTCAAGCAAGTTTTTAGTACAGTTTCCAATAATAGTTTCTCAAGTAGTTAGCTGCAAACTAAAGTTATCTGTAAAGCAAAACACGTTTGCCACTTCCATCAGTTAGTTGTCACTGTGATCCAGTTTTTTGGGTCAAACCTGGCATAAATTCTACCCAAACAAATCGATATTGCTTGTTCTTCCCAAATCCAAAATCTACTAATAGTTGCATGCTTCTCCAGGTTATCGTTTCACAAGAAACCACCATTCTCCTCTGTACTGACCGGCATAAAATTTGAATACATTTTCTTGTAAGGTAAGGAACTAACTGTTTATTGGTAAAATTATAACGCATCTTCGTCGTGGGAACGACCAATTTTACCATAAATCTTTCATCTACATATTTACACAGATATGTGTAATGGTAGTAGAGCAGAATATGTTTTTTTCTTCATAATGTGGATCAGTATTTTGACAAATTTATCCACATTACTAGTGCAATTAATTGACTTTTTATCAAGGACTGCTCTCTTTCATGCCTCATTAAAAATTAAAATATTATTTGGCACACTAAATTTTCCTTGAAACAATTATTAAGCGTTCTAAACATGTTTTTGAGTTTGCATCTTCCAGATAAAATACTGTTAGGAACAAAGTTGACCAACCACCAGATTTTGATAAGCGATCGCCTAACTTGTACCAATTAGGTAATCAGGTTTTTTGACCAAATAACGCAAAACGCAATATTTAATCTGCAAAATTTGCATTTTTCCCATACCGTTACCGGTATCGTGAGACTTACGCAAAATTACGGTGTCCGGATATCTCAATCACGTAAAGAGCACTTAATTAAGACACGATTCTCAGGCTCTGGGTAAGTGAGAGCAAATCTGACTGCTCATCGACTTCGGCGGAAACTCGCATTTACACCTCATTTAAAATTCTGTTTGAATTTGTTGCAAAGTTGGAATATACCAGTTGGAAGGTATAGCATGTGATTAGTCGCCAACATTTCGATCTTTTACCAGTTGCAAAGGTTTTTCGTTTCCGGCAATTCATTAGGCGCGTTTCAATAAGCCTTTGCCGGTTTTATGACTTAAGCTATCAGAATCAAAGCAAAATTAACTTTTCAAGTTGGTTTAGCAACACAAAACAGTCAAAAATACTTTTGCAGTTCAGGGTGTAGCAGCTTGAAATGGCAAGAGGAAAGCAGAAAATTGAATCTCAAAACAAAGCTGTGGAAAAGGCGGCCAAGCTGAAGAAGCAGCAAGGGCATAGTGCGAACGATCAGAAGAAAGCTGCTCAGAAGGCTTTGGTGCATGTTTGCTCGGTGTGTAAAGCACAGATGCCTGATTCAAAGACTTATCTTCAGCATTTTTTGAACAAACACCCGAAAATAACGATTCCCGAGGAACTGAAATCTGTCTCAAGTTTAAAGGACTAGTAAAGTTAACCGTTTAAGAAACTTGAGTGAGTATTTAGTTGTAATGTTAAGTAAAAAAACTGTTTAGGAAAGATACTTTTGTTGCAAGGAATGCAAAATTTTTTAATTGAAAAAATTGCTGCTCATTACACTTTCTGCACATGTGAAACCGATAGCAGAAACCAAAAGAAAAAATGTGTTCTTGATTTAAAAACTAGCGTTTGCTTTTCTCAAACACCCAATTAAAACCTCGAAAAATTGCCTGAAGAGTATGTTAGAATATCACGCTTATAACACACCTAATAATATATGTATGCGAACTGTCGTAGAAAGTGTAAGCTATAATACTAATAATAAACAAGAATTTTTTTGTAATCATATCGCAGCAAGGTATTAGCTTTGCTGTGAGATACTATTATTATTAATTGGCATGGAACCATTTCAGAAGTTCAGGAAATGGCAAAATCAGTGTCGGAACATCTGATTTTTAGCCATATAAATGATGCTTTTGAATTGGTTAAACTAATAAATTTACTGCCATAAATGCTGAAAAGCTAATTTTTGAAAAACGTTTTATAATGAAAGTGATAGTGAAAAATTATAAATAAATAAAATACTCCTTTCATAATTTTAAAGCTAATAAAATTCTATCATTTTTATCTGTTTGACTGTTTCACTTTGGGAATTCAATTTAATTGCTTTTTGGGTTAAAAGTTAAGAGAAAATAATAATTTGAATACCAAATTAGTTTAATTGAGATAATTCAGCTAATTTAATACTTTAATGATACATTTTATAAGAAATTAACAAAATACACTTTTTCTCCGTAAAAATACAGCTTTTTTGGTAATTGATTCCTTAATAACCAACAAAAATGAGTGAGTTTGAGGTTTCTCTTTGAAAAATTTGATGTAAATTAGTTAATTTGCAAACTGGTTTATATTCTTTAACCTTATAAACTTCATTTATTTACATGTAGCAGAAACCCATTAGAATCATGTGTAAGTTTATTTATTTCCCTAAAGTTTTATTTAATTCTGTTTGCCAACTGCATGTTTGAATCAATTGAAACATGGAATTGGAATTGAAGTTTTCTCGATTGTAGAGTGAGTTATTTTTGGAAAGTTTCCACGTTAAGTATAAACAGTGGCAAATAAACTCCGGATTTATGGAAAGTTCGCATATGATGAGTTTCAAGTGAGAGAACTTGACGGAAAAAAAGATAATTGAAAGCTTTTACGAGGAAGGTGTACTCAATTTTCCAGCAAATGGCAAGCCGTATTGTTCTTTAGGAAAATGAAAAACTTTCCAAACTAACAAGTTTGCGACTGATTTTAACGTTGTCGCCCCAGTTCGTTCCATTTTTCCCCAAGGAGACAAAATGAGATTGGGGATGAGTCAACTCTTCAAATATTTATATTGGAAAATATGCTCAAGCGTTGTCGGAAAAGAACAGAAGCCCTTTAACACACAGAGTTAATGACCAAAATGAGCAAAAAAGCTTGTTAATAAATACGAAAGCGTTCATTAGCTCTGTAGGAACTTAAGCAGGATATTTTATTGGCTAAATTCATCCATACCGCCAATTGTCTATATCTGAAACCGACGTTCAAAAATAAACTCCGGCACTGGAAAAATGAACAACTTACCGGCCAAAGAGTAATTATTATTCCATCTCTAAGAGATCGTTAGCACAAGTTTCAGCAACTTTCCTACTTTCCGTTCAGATGATTTAACTATTCGCACATTTCAAACCAGAAACGGCACAGTTATGCCTCGAAACATTGATCTTTAATGTTAAATTTGTGTGATCATGAACATTACATTCGCGATTTTTTTTATTTGACAGCGAGAAGGTGCGCCCGAAGCGTTCGGCTTGTCGGACAATCAGATTTATCACGTTGCGTAATGGCCAATGTATCAGTGATTTTAGCAGCGGATTTAATACATAAAGTATCCTGTCAAAAATTAGGAGGTTTAAGCGGATTAAAAAAGATATTGAACTTTGGGTACTGTAAGCGATATGTATAGTTACGGGGGTACCGTCGCCACCCACTTTTATTTTGATTTGTGTTTAATTAAATGTGGGTGTCACAGATTTGCACATTTGCTTAACTGAGCGAAATTAATTTATTTTACGTTTCGTAATAAATTGGTTACTGTGATAAATATGGCAGGATAATGATGGCGAAAATGGGAGATTGGGTTGCACATTGACCCCCACATTATTGCTACTGAAATATCACTAAACTACTTAAATTATAACAATATTCAAGCATGTTAATGCGTGGAACACAACCATGAGTTATTAGCCATTTTATGTATTAAGCTGATTAAATTATAACATATAGTTAGTTTGGGGTAGGCTGCCTGGCTCATCCTTGCATCATCATTTACTAACATTATAAAAATAGTACTTTGTTCAGTAAAATATAAAAAAAATCTGCCGTATAACGGAGGTGTTTTAATATGTGCGTAAAAAGGCACATTTAGGTCAAAACTAAAGCTACTCGTTCATATAACGTTGTCTCAAATGCCCCCATATGAGTTTAAACAAACACGTTTTCTTTACACTTAGATCGAAAAAACTTCTAAAATTTATATCTTCTGCTATTTTACTGCAATTCACCCAATGTTTTTTTGTCGCAGTGTTCTTTGATTTCATGTATCATCTAAAATAAATGCACTTGAGATTTTTCGTTTATGTTGTTTTGAAAAAGGATCTGAAATTCGAAACAATCCTTGGAGTTAATACTCGAATGCACTTTACTTGAAAATTTTTAAGGAAGGATTAAAAGAGCTGTGAATTTCCTTGGCAAACGTTTGTAAAATTGACAAAAATAATTGAATCTCAATCCTCAATCCCAGCTTTGAAAAAACGATATCTTAGACAAAAGAGGTGAAGACATACGTTTATATAAAAAATCTTTTTTTCTTATAAATCAGACGCCTTCTTCAGGATCATTGACTTTGTCTATATTAGGTAACATCCTGTATAAATAAGAAATTAAATACGTTACATTGCAATGCCATACTCTGCAATTAATACTAAGTCTCATGGAAAAATTTACTTTACTGCTAGTTTTTGCTTATTTTGAAATAGCCATTAATGTCTTAGCTTAATCTAGTTGAATAAGTAGAATAAAGAAGTGAGAACAAATTTTGGTTTTCCTTAGGACAAATTGGATGCTTTCGGTGTTGAGGTGTTCGTTTAACATTATCACTTCACGTTCAGTAAGAATTATTTAAATTGATTTATAAAAAATTAAGTGCGTTTTCCATTTGAGATGCCTTCATAGAGTCAGGGCTCTTATTTTAGAGACAGGCTGGTTTTCTTAATACCTTTCTTAAGATTGTGTGTTTTCATTAATTTACGTGCGCTTCTATTTAACAATCCACCCACACGGACAGTTTTGTCAATTTTCTTAAAATCGCCTTTATATTAATTAGGTTTTTATGATTAACGGGTTGAAACACGAAAACTGCAATAAAAACTAGTGGACAAAAAAAAGTGGCTTCTCAAAAAAACCGCGGAAAATGGTGGTGAAGCCTTGGAAAATAAAATCAATTGAAAAATGATTGCGTACAAGAACTGAACAGGAATGCTACGAAGGGTACAAACGACAAATCTGATAACCTCAACAAGAAAAACGGGTTTTGCTTGACAAATATCGAACAATTCGTCAAATGAATATTTTGATACACTAAAAATAAACAATAAAATAAGTTGGACAGAGCGAATAGTCACTCTTTACTTATTTTGCGACGAATAGCATATCTCTTGCAGTCATTAACTGAGGTTTTGCTTGATAAACTTTCGAAAATAAACAATGATCATTGAAAACTTGATCTAATTGAAGATGCAGTTATTTTAGTGCTTCTAATAATTTTGTATTCAATGGTTCTACAGCGCCAATGCTACTGGAAAAAACCCAATATAAATACTCAGGTGTCAGGATTATCGAGCTCGTGCTCGAACTATTAGCCAGCAAAGAGTCTTTTTTTAACTTAAAAAGTTTGTACTGCAATTATGAAAAATTCAGCAAAGGATTGGACTATGATTTGGCTCAAAGCCACAACGCGATTGGATACCTTGAATAAGACAATTCCAACTTGATACTTTTAGTAAGCTTTCAATTAAAGTCAAAAGTACTGTGACTGATTAACCCAAACCATGAGCACATTATAAAATGGAAATTCAAACAATAAGAATAAAGAAATACTAAATAAACAAAGTATGCGCCATAAATAATCTAGACAAACAGAAACTGTATGAAATACATAAATCGTAAAATCAGGAAACAATTACGGTAAAGCAATAGACGTATGCTTTAAAAAAATGATACAATGTAAGGTGTGGATTTTTACTGAAAAGCTGCTTCTTATCTAAGTATGTCAAGCTGTTATTTACTATAAAATCCCACTATGTATATTGTATTAAGAACTAGATTGGACTCATGGTTGAGGCAAATCCAATATCAAATGCAGTTCGTTTGTGTGCTGGAAATTGGAATCGTTTTGTCTTTGCTAAACTATCGAATGACACTTGATTATTTCTAAAGTCGTTTGTTGTCCGAGTCGTGCCAGCGTTCGGAATCGTGAATTGCGATTAAATGTACCTGTCAAAAATGTAATTGAAGTCTAAACGCTATGGGCACAAGAATTATTATCGCGCATTGTCCTCATTAAAACCATTAAATTGCATCTGCTCAGTATCAATATTTAGGCGTGGATGAAATTGCGAACTTGGTATTAATCCAGCAGGAATGTGGCCCCCACACACATAAAAGTGTACATAGCATAGCTCAGCTTCAATCGTCAAGAAAAACTTGGCACATTCAATCCAAGGACAATTTTTATATTAGGAGATTAAGGACCATGTAATTTTTATGATCGTATCTCTAAGAAACTTTCGTTTATCGCGCAATGCATTATTTGCTAATATTAATGCTAAAAGTTTTTGCAATCTATCTTTAAATCTTGTCAAATATTAGACTTTTACTGCCGTAATATGTACGATAAATAAACAGACCGCACAGAAAGGCCATTGCTGGTGTTATGCAAAAGAACGGAATTGTGAACATTCGTGGATACTCACACTGGGTGTCGTTCTTCTGAAAGGGCCCATGAATTGTCTGCATATCAACTAAACTTATAAAAAATTGCTATTTTCAATCAAAAATCAATTTAGATTTAAAATTTTAAAAAATTTCAGTAAAAGTATATTGGTTTCTATTGCGTTATTCACTGGTATGGTTCCTTTTTGTGCCACGCACTTTGTCCAAAAAACCTATTTTAAATTTTCAGAGGCAAAAAACCATATTTTGATTTTATTTGAGGAATTTATTCTTTGAGGATAATTTAATTTGAGGTCATTGGCGTTTCATTCTGACAAAATTCGAACATTTTCTTGATGACTCAGATTAATCACCCATCATCATCGTCAAACAACGCTTGATAATTGCAAGCTAAAAAACAAACATGAAACAAAATATGCAAATGAAAACAAGCAGGATCAATAACCCATCGATCGAAATCAATAATAGCAAGCATTATCGTGTTTTCTCGATTATAATTGCATGGCATCGTCGACCTTGACAACAGTCGCGCGAAAAATTCGTTTGTTCAATTCGATAATTAAAAAGTAATTATTATTAACGCTGATTACTCTCTTAACCGTACCATTATGGGTATTCGTAGCTCGCATCACGGGCATTGTCTGGACAACACCCATTCATCTTTCGAAGGCTCGACTATAACAGGTAATTGTGCGTGAAAAATATGCATCATACCGGAGCAATGCGTTGAAATATATCGAGATGCACTTTTGAGATACGGCAAGGGATAAAGACTTGTCTTTTGTCTGCTATTAATAAGCACCTTTTGTGCGATTAATTCAGTTTGAGCGGCATTTTTTGCCGATGATAGTTGGCTCAGAAGTGAGAATGGTCCAATAAATGCCAACGCGTACTGCGGCAACCCGATGCGAAGCGAAGTGCAGAAGAAAAATTCTGGTTGGTAGCAGTTAGTAGTCAGCTTGGATACAGATGAGAAATATGTATTTACTGTCTCTATTATGGGAAGTTGAACGGAGTATTCACTGTAAAATGGATTGCTGCATTAATTTGGATGCTGATGCAAGTATTCCAATCTGCTGGATTCAATAATCTCCGTTAGAGCATTTAAAAAATMTCAAATTAAATTACAATATTTCCTTACGACGATTTGTTTGAACGGCTCTTTATTCTCCTCTTTGTATTATTGGYAGTCTCACCCAGCAGTTTGACAATTGTCCTTCCCRTTTTGAGCCCAATCSCACTCGAAGGACCAAATGTAAATTGCGYAMATACATTCGTCCCYACTAAACTGCCTTGWTGGCTCAAAAATWGGATTTTAGATTTTATAAGTGGASTGGACAGTAATATRAATTAACGAAAYTACATCAACATTTTACSTTAACAAAAGCTCTTAACAACYCAAGCTATTACAGTTTAATTCATAGATTAATAATCAGTGTTTCTTCTTAAAATTGTGATTACCCACATTTGAATATAAACTCTAAACACAGCATTTCATATTTTCCTACTATTAGAGAGTGTCTTCTAATCGGTCTATTTTAGAGTTGRAATCGTGCCTTAGTTCAGAACTGTGACCACTAAATTAGTTTAATTCACTCTTCACTCTCATCAGTTTTACAMATTTTCCTTCATTGTGCGTTCAGTGTTCAACATCTTCTCAACTTACGTMTTTCCAAATTCTTCAAACTCATCTGTTTMTTCAATCAACAATGATCAAAAGCAACATTTAACTCTGATCTGGCACCATTTTAGCTTTGAGAGTCTGGTTCTAAAGAACTATAAACACTTGTGACAACTATGTGGGTTAGTTGGGCATTGATAGCACTTTATATCCAACGCAAATACCATAAATTAAACGATTTTCATTGACCCCTTTGAACTTGAAAGGTTTTTACTCGTGTACAACAATAGAATGCAAATTTGAAAAATCTTATTGATCTAGAGCAAAAAATCCGCATAGAGTCCAAACCGGGGTATAAAAGTCAACCAGAAACCGAACGACCAGAACCCACGACATCGTGATGAGTTTAGCCTTGTACCCTTGTATGACCGGCTACAGATAAATCTAATAAATGGATAAAGTAAGTACCTACTTTGTAATAGTGCAGATTCGAGGATATCAACCGCCTATATTTCTTTGCATCGTGGGACCAACGATTACATTTGTTACATTGTTATTACATTGCTCATCAGATAGTCCACTCGGTAACATTCATGTTGCAGATATAAAATAATTATTATGAAGATGAAACTTCACCGGCGAAAAAACCAACCGCATGAGAACCAAGCCATATGGTCAGAGTTCTCTCAAAGATGCAGGCACTGAAGCCGTAGAAAAGCCATTGGCCAAGGCTCGAGTTAACCATGCAGATTTAAGACAAATATTTTGAGATTTTTGACGCTGACGATGTTGGGTTCGCATTGTATATGTTTCATAATCATCTCGTAGATTTGTAGAGCGAGTTTTCTTATACTTTTTATTAAATAATTTAATTTTAACTGAGCTCAGTGGCAACATAAGCACGTCGCTTTTCATTTATTTAAAAGAAAGTAATTGCTTGAAAAAAACAAAAATTGATTGAAAATGGGATAATGCCATTTAAAAATGTTTAAAATTAACTCTTTCGAGTAGTATTTAATGCAAAAATTCACATTCTCTTACTACTTAAAGTTAAAAATACATAGTTGAACTCCATCGCAAATTCTCGATTCTGGCAGTATTTTCCTATGGAAGAGAATATGCTGGTGCGTAGAAACCACCAGCAACCCCATAATCCTTCCTATCCCTGATATCGGTAATCTTTGCTTGTGTTCCAAGGCGTCCATATCGCACCTAACATTACCGACTCTTTACTCAGCAATGTTTGCCGATATGTAAGCATCCAAGAAACCCCTACTTATTGGCCATTGGAATCGAGACACTCGTCTATTTTAACAGCAAATTGGGTACTTTAGGCTTCCTGAGGGCAACCGGATCTCGCTAAACCGCTCACACGGAAACGAAAATTCTCTAGTGATGGCCTCCAGCTAAATCGTGTTGGTTTTAACGGAGTTTGGTCTATTTTGTTGTGCGTGCTAAGAGTGCATGGTGGTTACGGAATCTTCATGTCTTGAAAGATTGACACTGGTCTTAAAGCATATGCAAGACTATTATTCCAAACGCTTTGTTCAGCACAACTTGTTCACAACGATGTTCTCTTTTTCTAGGATACTGTGAAAATTGTAACAAATAATTAGCTAAAATCCAGACAAGGAGTTGGAAACAAGATAAAACCATTCAATAAATCTCATTCAACAAATCGTGTCTGACATCGCTGGAGCGTCTGTTAATATTTCTAAAGTTTTTCAGCACGTTCGTGACCATGATTTAGTACCTCGAACAACGACCGATTAAGCAATTACCTAAAAAGTACCGAAGTAGGTAAACGGTACTTGTTCTGCTTGGCTGCTCTATTCGCAATGGTTTTAGCGGAGGTTTAGCTCTTTTTACGCACTTGTCTTGGAAATTTACGAGCACTAGACTTTGCTTAGACGTAGACAGGAAGAGAGCAAAATGTTTTGACAGGCTACTTGATATGGAAAACTAATTTTGCTGATTAATCTGTTGATAATCTGAGAACCCACATAGTTTATTTTTGATTTTCTCGGTCGAGTGATTGAACAAGTTAATAGGCTCAATTAAAAGAATACGTATAAATACCTGATTTAATTACACTGGATATAAATATTGCCGATAGGAAAGGTGGTGTTGTTCTACCGCCGATTTGGCCTTAATTGTTGTTGAAAGACATTAAATTATGTATTTCGGTTGCTGCTTAAAAGCGTGGGAACATTTAATCACCTACGGTCATGTTGTCTTTTGTTTCGTTGACTTTTACGCACCTTTTATACCAATGTGCTTCGTAACAATAGTTAAGGGACCATAATAATCAATATCATTAATCCAGACGTGCAAATATTGTTGTTGGCTTATTATATAAATATCACCTATATTAGTCGAGAATGAGCATTGAACTGCAGGAATGATTACAGCGATAAGGCTTTGATAAAGACAACTGAAAAATAAAATACATCATCTACATACAATGCATCCTGCAGTTCGATGTAAATTTTATACAACGAACGCCCAAAACAATAAGACCGTTGAGCTTCCTTAATCATATCCCGATGTAAGCAACTTATTATTAGTTAAAAAAAAACACATCATTGGAAGCAAAGGTTTTGCCAGTCACCAACATTTTAAAGTCCATCTCTTTTGATAATAAAACATAGCTTTTTGTGAAAACTTGACAATTATTCAACGCTTTTAGGGAATATAATATGTGCGTGCACAAGGATTTAAAAGTTTCAAAATTAAATAATTAAATACCGTTGTAAAATTTAATTCCATATAAATAAAATAAAGGAAACAAATGGTGGATAATAAATTGGATGCACATTTATAAATGAGGTCAAAAAAGCGCCCTTCTGTCTTGAATATTATATTGAAATTTTGGCTCTCAGTGAATGACTATTACAAAGTTTACTTTTTGTTGAGAAATTATTAAATTTTAGCTGTTTTTACTTCCTGGCTTAATTAATTTATGCATTCAATCATCAGATAATTATCATTGATTCATGTTCGTTTCATAAGTAAACGTCCATCAACTTTTCAAAAAGCATATTATTGTTAGTTTCATATGAACAAACTTGCGAGTTCTGCAGCAGATGATGTTTCAATGTAGTATCTATGACTCGTCATGAATAATGTATAAAAACACGCTTATTTTGGTTATTATTACAGTTATTTGATCAGATTACAAAATGGTCACGTACTTTCCATAAAAGACGAATTTGAAAACATCCTAATTATTATTTCGGTCACTAGCGTAGGAAATGTATTAAACCCATCTGTTCCGACTGAGACTTTCTATTATAACTCTAAAATTATTGTTCCCACAATATACAGGCACCTAATAATTATTGTCGTCGAGCTATACTTCACACGTTCCACTCCACTCTTGGCAAAATTTGCACACGAAAAAAAACTGTCTGCAAAATAATAATGGCAAACTCTTTTTCGCATTTTGCCGACATTGTTTCGTATCACGCATTCCTCGTCTCGCCAGATGATCGCTATTTAATTTCGAATAGTATGATTCCTTTCTACACTTAATATTGTATGCAAATTTTAATTCGTCCTCTATTTCTTTAGTGATTGGCGTATCCGTTTTATGTGTTTCTATCGAGGACCTAGTAGTACAGTTGATTAATAAATAAAAAAACAATTTTGTTATAGATAGTTATCTAGAGCAGTTGTGAATATTTTTATGTTTGTTTCTTATTGAGATACAGTCGGATGTTCTTTAATAATCACGGCCTCCGGCTGAAAATTTAATTAAGATGATAACTAACAAGGCTTTTGATGGTTTATTTCAATAACTTATTAAATATTCTTTAAATGAGCCTCCTGTATTAATAAAAACAATTTTCATTCAAACATTAAGCGGCTGGCGGGGCTTTAATGAATTCTTATTGTAACGAAGAACGAATTTTCAGACGAAAATTATAAAGGTAGAAAAACTACTAAAAGAACAAGATTTTTCGTTCATTTGAAAAATATTTTGCACTTTTAAAAATACCGTTAGATGATTATAATTGAAACTTTCATAATTAGACTTTTAACTCATAACTTAGACAAATGATTTGAATGATATTTTTTACACAGCACTAGTTGATGAGGACCTTCATTTAACCTGTTTTTCAACTTTCCTGATTATAGGCAATTTATTATTTTTGTCCGATTTACTTAGTGATTTTTCTACGTATTTCTTAATGACAATTTTAAATTTCATTCCAAAGTTTCGAAAGTGTTACGAAATTCTAGAGGGTCGCTCACTAATTTTTCAACAACTAACCCAATATTATTAGCGTAGTCGGTGGATGAAGAAAAATATGATTTGCTTAAAATTTCTTCTCATTTGGCTACTTGGATGGTTCAAATTAGCGGATCATCTCGCGCCTCTAGAGTTACCGGGACGCTTTTCAGGCCAATCTAAGCACAAGCCAATTCGGAGTTAATTAGTCTTATTTGGAATAAAGTACTAGCCGGAATAAATCGATTCTAAACGACCGAAACGCAAACGTGACAATATTATTGAAGATCTCCTTATTCACACTGCTTTTATCACTAAATCTTCGCTGCGAATTGAAGAGCTACCATAAATAAATAGGTTAAACGGTAGAAAGTTGTATCGAAAAGAAAAACTTAAACATGTACTCGAAACTATGTAGTTTTCCTTTCACTACAAGGTTTTCAAAATATGTTGTCGCTTTTCAATTTGAATTTTTGAAGTCATTAGAAAAGAATTAGAAATATTGTAAAGTAAAACAATTAAAAAGTGGAAATACTTCTTCTTACTCCTTTTATAAAATTAGCAATTCAACATTTTAAAATATATTAGTTGAATTAATTAATTAATTAATAACAATTAATTGAAATATATTTCATTGCCCAATCTTATTTTGTTTCATTTCGTAAAAGCCAGTTTCTACTACTAATTCTCGTTAGTCAACTAATTATTACTAAAATAATAACCAACATCTTTAATGAGCGCACTTCTTCTTAACCCTCTAACAAGCACGATATTCTCACAATGACCAAATGCTCATTACCCTTTCTTCACATGACTCATCCTAAGAAGGTATATTAACCGGAAATTCAAACATAAACGCAGTTTGCGTGCCTGCACTTTAATTTTACATATAAGGCCTTATGTGTTTTTCTGGCGCCATTAAGACTGCTTGTTTTGACTTCGTTTAAACCTCTTCCCTCATTAAGGTTGAAGACACCAGGTACGCATAAGGACAATCTGATAAGTGATCATTTTTACTGTTGGCTCAAACGTTCGCAATTTCCCATTAAAATCATTTTTCTTTCAACAAATGCTTTCCAAAAGAGAAACTGGTATACCTAACTAACCGAATGTGCCGTGATGCTCCAAACCAACATTCCTTGCTTCCGTTGCCCCAAAAGTACAAATAAATTTTACTCAAATTGGGATTCAAAATTACTACTAAGCACTCTTCTCCTTCCAAGCAATACAAAAGTTGAAAAATTAGTTTCCTTGAGATGAAGAAATCGCCACCAATCTTCAGATGCAATGACCAATTCACCGGCGTGAAAGATCTAAATTAAGCGGTAAAGTTTTTTCGCGATCTCGCCTTGACATTGAGTCCATTAAAGGTTAATAACATAAGCGAAAAGCGTTTTCCAATATTAAATGCAATCAAGATGATATATTGAGCAGTGGGAGGAAGATTGATCTTAACACTTTTTCTTTACTTTCGCCGCCTTTTCACGAGAGCACACCGGTTTGAAGTCAAGACGCGTATTAAAGCCGTAAAATAACAATGCGACAATTAAAAATGTCTACTGGCTTATTGATGGAGGAATAGTGGGTTATTACAGATTTAAATAGTTTTTTTTACAGTGTAAAATGATTCTTTAAAATTTCTAAAAGTCAATCATTACAGCAAAATCTGACTTGACTTATTAATAACTGTTCGTAGCTCCATAAAACTGTTCAAATACAATTTTGTAAAATTTCCCAAACACCATTAATCTAACATCAAGTACAAATTCTCCATACAACCAAGGAATTTTAATTCGTAAAGGTGATCGAAGGAAAATCTAATAAATTCCACCCGTTGGAAACCGAAAGAATTCTGAATAAGCAAGTTGAAGCTCATGAGCATTAGAATCTCTTATAACCCAATTAAAATCAACTAAAATTCCATTCTACTTGAAGCTCAAGACCAAAACATACTTGTCTAGATATATTACCTGTTTTCGAATCTTAATTGACTCTAGAACAGATTCAATTACCGCCGTAAATTAGGCGATTCGCACTAAAAATTGTGTTGATACCCAGTAATGACATTCCGAGCGTGATTCCTCGTGGAAAATGCATTGAAAATAGACTTTCAAGATCAGAATGCAACCAACAGCTGCGAATGCGTGAAAATACGCGATCGAAATTAGACCAGATCTAAACACAGTCATGCATTTTAAATGTAGGTGATGATTGATATTAACACTTACAAGTTTCGGGAAACAGCAACTTATTTTAGTAGATTTTGCACTTCTAACTCAAAGTGTGGCGATCTGTCTTACCTGCAAAGAAAAACATTTGTTAGCTGAAGAGTCTGAAGCAAAAGTCATTTGTGACTTTATTTAATATCAGAGAATTTAGTAGTTGCTCATTTAAAAACTATTCGACTTTTCCTTCCTCAGAATGTTTTTTTTCAGAAATTTTCAAAACAGGTCGTAAATTGAATAAATAGCAAATCAATACCTCAAAGTTGTCCTTACAAAACTACGTGTTTTTTGAAACAGAAATTTTTCTCAGGCGAAAGAACAGGAAAAGGCTCGTCGACTTGAACAGTATTTATATGAAACCGATGTAGGTAACTGAGAAGTTTTCAAAGTTCAAATTGAGAATCAATTGCCCATCAAATATAGATATGAAAACTTGAACTATTTATATTCTGCTTAAATATTAAATCTTGCCTTTTATAAGGCAAAAACATAAAATAAAATTGAGCTATCAAATAATTCAAGTAACAGAAACTTAATATTAAGAATTAAAATACTATAAATACATGTAATGGCAGGAAGTAAAATTACATGAGACAAACCATGAGTCACGAAAAACACAGTTGATTTACAAAAGAAAATTTGTTTCTCTTGTTTCAAACATTTGTTATGTAAAAACGGATTTTACTGAAAACAAAGTTGTCAAACTATCAAATTTTTAATTTACTTTTTTTTACGTTTATGAATACAACGTCTAAATCGATTAAATAAATAAATGGCCATTCCGAGCACACATTCAGAAACCTAAAGCATTTAAAAATGCATATAATTAAAAGCAAATAAGTAATTAATATAAGCAAACATGCGAAAAAACGAGTTGCAAAATGATAATAAATGTAACGCTAAAAGTTACATTCAATTAACGAAAAATAATCTACATAATAATTTCAATCCGCAATGGCTTCGCGTATAATCATTGAGAATACACTAATTGTACTCCCAATTGTTCAAATGTTCATCATATTTTGGACTTGAAAATTGAACGTTTTGGTTAAAACTGACTCAAACTAACCCAATTTTACTATTCACTGTGCTACTTGGAATAAGCATCGAGTCACTTGATCGTATTTAAACAAAATATGAAGACAACCAGCAGAAACTACGGTACGACGTCCTCTTGGTTGGTCCACCATTATCATTATTCATGAATTGATTTTTAGGTACGGTTCATTGATTATTCCTGCATGCTTAGAACCAACCGGTAGCCAAATCTCACCTGGGGTCAATCGGTTTTTTGCCGACAAGGCATTTAATTGATCAATTAAATATTCAAATCATCGCAATCTAATCGTATGAGTGGAGGTATTTGCTGTAATGATATGAAAGTAAATCAATGGATTGAATAGATTAGATTTAATGGTGCAAGCTGGTACTTTCACGACATGGTTACAAGATGGTCAAAATGAAAGAATCACTTACAAATTTAAATAAATTGCTACAAATAATGTTGCTCTGTTTGCTAATTGCTTGTGCATATTTATATTTGCCGAATTCAATTTATTTCTTACTATTTTTTTGGCTCAAAGAGGACGGACTTAGTTGAAGAAAACGTGAAAAAATTGAAAGCACGAATAAACTACTGGTAAGTAAATGATGGAAAAAAGTATGGTTTGCTACACAAGTTGGAAAGTAAAAGTCCATGTGCAAAAATACAAACCCTTTCAAACCACGTTCTCAGTTTAATTTATATTATATTATTATTTCTGTTCCTAATTTAATGTATTAATATAAAAGCTACTTTTTCAAAATGAGCTAATCTCCAAAGGTTAAAAACTATTTCATTTACAGCAATCACATATTTATCACTTGGCTTCGCCTATTAAGTAAAAACCGATAAATAAAGGCTTGAGTTAGGTTTTCCATGGTTGCCCCTGACAGAGAAAAATATGTATTCTCAATGGCACTTTATTATCCAATTCCAATCCAATTTCTTCTAATTTCCCCCTAAGGACAGGACTTAAATTAAAACGGGCTTTGCTCACGCACGATCGTACTTTTTGCAATAAACATCGCAATTCCACATTTCTCATGCTTTTACCATTAATTTAGATCAGAAATCAATCGAATCGGGCAATTATTAAAGATTTCTAGTTCTAGTAGAACGTGCCCAAGTGCTTAATGTATCGATCATTGGCGTGGACATAATCAGATGATAATTACACTATTTACCCCTTAGAACACGAGTATGTGAACATTTCCCTCAAAGTATATTTTCTCCTCAGAATTTTCAGATTCCAATGTTTCAAAACACCGAAACGTTTACGCTTTAATCCGAATCTAATTGCATCAACAGTTTAAAAAATGTTAGTCTTATGGGTGTTAATATTGTGTGCTCTGCAGATGCATCATTTCTCCTTCATCTCACCAATTAACTTGATTGCCCGCTGATGATATAATTTATTGAGCAACGCAAGGTATTAATGAACATTTAATTATCCATCAAATGCACAATATCTCCAACTATATTACTTATCAGCGCAACGTTATCTAGCACAATTTAACACGAGTTTACCGGAAGAATGTCCATTAATTTATATAATTTAATGCGTCTCGGTAATTATAAGGAACTAAGCCAGGTAATGGCTATTTTAACAGATAGTATCTTATTTGATTTAGCAAATTGTTTTATATAATTTCTATAATTTTGTAATTGAGGTTTGACGACGCTGAGATAAACGGTACATTAATAGAGTTAATAATGGATAGGAAACAGCTATACTGAGTGAGAATTGTTAGAGGTATTAAAGTGTGAACGTCTTAATTGGAGGTGGGAAAGTAATTGATCGTAAGGAGGATGTGAAGAACACAATAATCCAATGTCCATTTGGATGTCCAATCAAAATGATAAAGAAGTACCTATTTCGAGAAGAGTCCCAATATCCAAGGAGGATTCAAGGCATATTTCAGCAAAAAAGTTTATTGTTTCTTTATCAAACAAATTAAAATTAAACAATTAATTAAACAGGTACGTGCTTGATAAAAGAGAATTAATTTGTCTACCAACTCTTAATTAAAGGGAGGAATTTGGAGGAAAGTTGATTCAAATCGCTGCAGTAAATTCGTTACATCTCAAATACTGAATAAAAGGCAAATAAAAAGATAATTAACCATGTGGAAATTGAAGTTATAACACACCACAAGAAAAGATGAATTGTTTTAACGCAGAATCTATGGCCGATAAACAATAGCAATAACTTCAGTGAGTGGTTTCTTGTAATTCTCCAACATCGCAATGAAAGTTCCGATAGGATCCTTTTTCATTTAACACTTTTGAAAATCAATTTTCTTGCAATCTACGTTTACTGATCACATATAGACTAGACTGCCTTAGTCGATTTCTGATTGCAGAACGAAACTCGCGATTTTGTATACTTCTAATAATACATACGTTTAATTATTATTTAAATCCGGAACTTTTATATTCATCAAAAACACAAATGGACCAGTTCTTTGGCCATCTATTGATATCTACAAACGTAACAAAGCGAAATAGTTGTAAAAAGCGCATGAGAACATTAATAAATATTGGCTTAGCTGTGTGTTAAAATTAAACTTTCAATATTGCGTATTAACTTAAAGCATCAAAAAGTAAAGAAAAAGAACAGACTAAATGTAATGAAACCAAAGCTGCGGATTTCAAGTGAAATATAAAAGAATTATTGTAACATCTATTTATGCGAGAAACAGTGAGAGAATTGAAGAAAGAAATAAAAAGTCTTCGATTTTTTTCCTTTTGACTAAAACGTGATAAAAGACAAGTACAAAAAGTAACTTAAGAAGTACTTAATATGCATCTTAAATAACACTTTTGTACAATGTATTACAAGGAAACGTGCATCTGCGGCTCCGTTAAATAAAATCATTGCCTGTGCAAGAAAATTAAAATATCAAATAGATGAAACCAATAAAACTGAGGAAAAACTCCTAAAACAACTTCATCACGATTGGTTACTGAAATAATCAAAGTGCTGGCGCACAAAAACATAATACGTCTTCTATTCTATAATTAATGTTTTTCAAGCAAAGCGTTGACATCTTATTGCTGCTTATTGCAGGTATTAAAAGGAGAATTGCGAACATTACATGCAAGCTATAAAATTACATTTAATGCTGTCGCAACACATCTTTAATGCAAGATTAATTACAATATAACTATCTTTTAATAACCATGTGGCTGAATGTTCCAGGGAAAAATTAAACCCACCGTCTGGCCAGAAAGAATATTGGTAACAGCGTTGATTGAAGGAGTATATATACTCTTTCAATCAACGCTAACTGGCAAAAGAGGATCTCACCCTATACATTGAAAGTATAGCAGTAGTTCGTATAGAGAGACCGCCCAATAGCACATTAATTCCTTGTCAACTTAGAATGTAATTTCATGTTTTATTGCTTCGTAACGGGCCCGAACGGCCTTCTGGCTGTGTTCTGTTTATATTTATAAAAGTAACACTATCAAATTATCATTACTTTGTCGTGTAACCGCTTTATAAACAGAGAACTACCGCAAAAACATGTGTTTATTGAATTCCCGGTAGCACCTGGCGGTTACCTGAGATGGTTCAAATGAACTTGACTTTGTAAATTGCTGAACTTTACAGCTGGCTGTTGAAAGATGGAAATAGAAGCTCGGAGACGTTGACTTTTTATGGTGATTTATTTTATCACTAGCAATTTTCTTATTTTGCCTTATCTTCACAAGCATTGTCTTCCACATGGAGTCGTTGGTTTGACCTTTGAAGAAACTGATTCATCGCTATCTTCATTTTCCATGTTAAATCTGCACAAGTTTTGGGATACTTTTATTCAAAAATCATCACTTTCCATCAGTTTTTGTGAAGTATTTTTGCTCAAAGCCAAAGTAGAATAAAATCGAGGATAACGGTTAAACAAGTTAATGGATCTGATTAATTTTCCTTTGTGGAACAAATCTCATATGAATCCAAAATATAATACGTTCTTGATGAAAACCATTTTACGTTTGATTTCTTCTGATTGCAGAACAGTTTGTCGTAAAACCATGTTTTATAACGCGCCCACAACAGTTCTAAGAGAAGGTTGGCGCTATGGCGATTGATGTAATTGTATTAAAAGTAACAACACATTGCATTGTTGTCGGTAACTAACAGACGGTAACGCTTATTTACTTCAAGAAGTATTGTTTACTAAAGGAAATCCACTGATTGCTTTCATGATGGATCTTGTTAAGAGTGCTGATACTATCCGAGTGCATAATCGTTTACTGAGCTGGTGATTTTTTCCTTATCAGTTGCATATCCGGTCATTTTTTCATATGGTGCAAATATTTAATTATGGTTCAGAGCTTAGCCGAGGTTCCCAACAATTGAGCACTTCTGTCAAGTATGCCCTGGTCTCGATTAGCTATCTTTACCTTGATAATATGGTATGATTTATTTTGATTTTCTTAGATTGTGATTGATCCAACTTGGCTCACGTGGCTGATGCATTGATTGCAGACAACAGATTCCAGTTGTTTTTCGATTTTCTTTTAGACCGACCAGTGAAGTCCATATTTTATTGGCTTAATTTTCATTCAACGGTTACGTAACATGAAACCGTATATTTTTAGCTTGAAACTGCTTTATCGAGAATTGAGAGTCAATCAAACATACAAGATCGTATTTACCTGTCGGTTGCACTTTATCAAAAGTAAGATTGTAATTTGCAGAAAAACATTAATTTCTTAAAAATTCCAAAAATCAAAGAGCAAATAACAAATTTTTCAGTTAAAATAATGTAATATACACCGCTTTCAAGGATTCGAATCGGAATCGAACAATTGTTTAACGGACTTTTCATAATCAACGTGCTCAACATCTTCAGGTGTCCATAACTTCTCAACTTCTCGCTTAGGAAAGTTATCTCAAATCTGCGTGATTTTATCCGTTTTGACCCACTGACTACTAAATAGTTAAAACTGTTTTACTTAATTTTTCATGGAAACTTCAAACTCGTTTAAATGTTTTAGCAATTTATTCAGAGTCAACTTTAAATCTTAGACTCTCAAAAACTTTTTATTGAGTTTTCTTTTTGGGCTTGACAGTCAAATTTTACAACTAATTTAAAAAAATGAAAATTACCATGCATAAGTAACATTTTTTGCCAAAATTATTTTCTTTATTGACAGTTCTTATGTGGTACGTTAGCAGATTTCCAGTACTAATTCTTTTTTGCAAGAAAACATTATGCAGTTTACTGTCTCCAGTTGTGTTTTCCTCCTTTTCTGACTTACCTTCTGCTTTTCGTCTGCCTTCGGTTTTTCACTTGGCCGGTGATTTTCGATCCGCATTATTTTTCGAATTATAACTATCTTAAATCTGCAAAGCATCACTTCACTGTTTCTTTATCATTACCATAAGTAATTCTGAAAAATTTAAGTTTTTAGAATTTCAATTCAGTCAGATTCCTTAATCGCTTTCGAGTACACAAGTATTTTCTTATTCTTTAGTTTTTTGCGTTTATTCACTTATTTTAAAGTTTCAAAATTTTCTCTTTATTGTGCTTTTTTCTGATACTGATTACACTTTGGCAATAATAGAGTTTCAGAGTATTTTAATAATTTTGATTCTACTAAAGTGAAAATAGTGCGACAATGGTATTTTTGACTTCTTCGGTTTTAAAACAAACTCCGAAAAATGCTAAACCCTTTCTTTGTATCATTAAGACGCTTTCCTCTGCAATTTTTATTTTGTTCATTTACCTTCCTTGACTTGTCCTCATTATGTGTGTCCTGAGTAAACAATTTAATACTCATTTGATTTAAGGTCTTCAGACCATTACATATCTTCACTTCTTTATGAATCACTGATGGTATGGCGGTTAGAGATATTTGTTTGGGAAAAATGTTAAACTGAAATATGACTCTTTGGAAAACATTTCAATATGAAATAGTATTTCTGAACTAAATTAAAATAAAACAGAAAGTCGTGATGCTTAAGCTTATTCAAAATAAAAACTTGAAGAAACAGGAAAAGTAATAAGATTAATTTAAAGGAGAAAAATAAGTATGCGCAAGCACTGCATGGTGGTCTTATGTATAGACTTGTTTAATGATGCAATATGTACGAATCTCTTCTCTTTTAAATATTGAAAACTGTTGAAATAACATTTAGACTAGTTATTCAATTCCAAGCTGAATTCTTGGAAAAAAATTAGAAATTAGGGTCATATGCAATAGTTTTTCAACCATAAATGCCAAGCTTAACACAATATGTACTCAGATGAGTGATTTATTTTTTCACATGTACAATGCGATTACCAGGGCGTAATTCGAATTGGCGCCGCTTCTTTCACTAATAAAACCTCATGAATAATTTACCATTATCAACTTTTAATATTGCCGCCCATTTCTATCGATTAGCTACTTAGAAATAAACTGTAGCTCGTTTTCGGTAATGCCTCTTCGGTTTCTATCTTAGTACCCAATGCATTGTATGCTAATCTCGGTCTATTTATAGCGACTTCTATGTTCGCAATGGCTTCTGAGAAGAGATGTCATGTTTTGTCAAGAGGAATATATAAGAATTAAACGCAACTGCAACAAAGAAATGATATATTGTTATTGTTCCAAGGAAAGTGAAATTTATAGGGAAATAATAGGACCAGTCATAAACTCAATTTCAACATAAAAACCTTTAAGTGAAACCGCCCAGTTTGCTGAATATTTACGAATACTGTGTGAACTATTGCTTATGCTTGAAGCAGATTTATAGATAAGTGGATGTTTCTGAATAATGATAAATATATTCACTGCAAACACATGCACGAAATTCGCGACGTATAAATTACGGGCAAAATTGAATGCTAAAATACGAAAGAAACTTGAAAATGCCACATGACTGAATATGTTAAAGAGTGAATTAAGAAGATTTAAGGTAACTGGCTGCCTGTTCCGTTACCCAGAAAGTCCTGAATTTAGTATAAAGATCGTTAAAATGTAATGAGTTACTGCCCATATCTGACTGGCACATGAGTTATGAACAACGTGCAGAATTATGCAGGAATGTATAATGGAACTATAAATATTGAGATGCTAAAATTCAAAATTTACATTTACTGGCGAAATATTTTCAGCAAAAAACGAATCCTCAATAGAAAACCTGGACATTCACCCACATATCCCCGCTTATATGGGTACTTACTTGGGCATATAATAGCCATTATGCTCCTATTAATATATTAGGAATTAGATACGGTACATTTAAGTGACAGGATAAACGCCATTGTTCTTGAATTGTATTATTATAAACAAAAATTTGTTGAGCATATCTTGCCTAATATCTATGCGCTATTATAATAAAATTATATAGCAGTTCGTTAACTGCGTCTAACTACGTATATAACAGCACATAAGTGATGTCTTATTCCGTCATACAGATGGTTATGAACCTTTTTCTGGTACTGTATGGGTTGTTTCGATACTGATGAACAATAGCTCGTTGCATTTAGGCTCAGCAGTTATCCACAATTTCAGGCGGTTAAAACGTGTCTTGATTATTTTGATTTGAGTCTTTTGGACATTACTTAGGCTCTTAATGTATCAATTGATTTGCGAAATAATTTAGCGATCAGTGACGAACGCTGCTCAACTGGGACTGACGAAAAAATCATACTGGATATACATATGGCATGGTAGATGTGAAAATTGTTTCAATTATTCGATAAATCGTTTACTAAAGAAAGCGAAAGATCCGAAATCGTTCCAATTTCAAACATACCAAAGTTTTTTAATTGGAATAATAACTACAAGGGAAGAATCGGTGAGCGAAAAGGGCAAAACAGGTTGAATGTTGTTTCAGAAAGGATGAATAAAGCAAAAAGCAAAATTCTCCAAAAATAATGATTATGAAAAAATAGTAATAAACATATGAATTATAGAGTCTTTTATTTCTCGACCGTTGTATGAAACTAGTCAGTTTTACCGGGTTATAGAAAATAATTTCCGTTTGACGTTTCGCATGCACGAATACCTTGCAT
Organism: Dendroctonus ponderosae; assembly: GCF_020466585.1. Classification (NCBI taxonomy): domain Eukaryota; kingdom Metazoa; phylum Arthropoda; class Insecta; order Coleoptera; family Curculionidae; genus Dendroctonus; species Dendroctonus ponderosae. The sequence goes on from NW_026018611.1 coordinate 7,261,808, forward strand.
CCTCAGAGATATTTCGATCGAAAACAGGAACTCAGAAACAAAATGCGCAGAACGCTCTTTTTACGTTATTCCAGAGAGAAATAAATTGCCTTTTTAGAAAGTGAACCATCGATTAGGAATGTAGGTAGTTTTATCAAACAATTATTGATGTTAAGAATTTTTCGATTTGCGTGTTTTTTTTTGAGTTGTAAGAATTGACTCAAACGTGACGCTGATTTTTTCGAAGTTTATCAAAAACCATTTGAGCCACAGAATTTTTTTTGGCATCGTTGGATAGAGAATTGAAAATTCGATTCAGTCATAAGAACATGAGTGAGGAAATGTGAGTAGTTTTGACCCAGAAAGCCAAATTTGAATATTAGACACTTAAGGGCAAGATTGCCTATGTCAAAATTTAAGGAGCACAAACGCACGTTTTAGCATAATTCAGAAAAGAACTTAATGGCCTTTTTAGAAAGTCATCAATAAGAAAATGTCGGCATGAAGAAGAACATTCTAAGATAGAAACAGAGCTTTAAATAAGTATTTTTGAATTTGTCGTTATCAAATTCTCTCGAGTTTGCTCAGTTGTATTTTCATACGCACAGTAAGAAGAGATCGTTAAAGTATTTTAAAAAATACTGTGATTGTCGCCTAATCATCTCTTAATAATTTCTGTTGTGGTCTATGGAGTGGTCGATTTTACATTAAACTCCGTGTTACTAAATTGAAACGGTCTCCGATCAAGCAATGCTTTGCAAAAATTTTCTATTACGTAGTTCAGGGTGAAAGAGCGTTAAAAACCGTATAATTATTTTATTTTAAGTATACTTTTATCAGTGTATTTAAATTTTAAATTTTATTATATCACTCACTGTTGCCAAGAGTCCGAACTGAATGTATTATAGCCAACTCAATCTCATCTTATCAAGGTTCAGGCACGCACTATGAACAAAATGATGCCAAAACGTTGCTAAAGGGAAGATTTAAAACGTGTTTCAGCATCATGCATCTAATTGAGTATTCATCAATATTTGGGGTTTTCATGTTCAATCGGACATATTGCAGTGCGTCAGAAAAATACGCCTAAGAAGTCTGATTTCGGATAGAAAAAAGCGACAAAAAGTTGATGTTTTTTAAGAGTTATTTTTCCGTTCCCCAAATTTACAAAGTCCAGCTTAAATAAATTTTAAAAAGTCAAGGAAAAACCCACTTTTTTCATCCTAAATTAAATGTCTCAAAATTAAGTATTAAATAGTCAAAACGTCAATAATTCTGAACAGGAAATCAATTGACAACTATCCTGGAAAATGGAAAAAATGGAAAATATTAACGTTTAACAATCGTGAACATAGTTTCCAGCAAGGAAATGAAAATGAAATAAATGTCGACTTCAGTTATATTCAAGGAAAATCTTGTGACAATATTAAATGTATTAGCAAATTGACAATTTCTGTAAATAAAAATGCTTCTTTGCTTGAAAAATTCTCGAAATTTCAGAAAACGAGATATGTATTTCATACCATTGAATTAAATATAAAAACATTCCTCTAGTTTGTGTCGCCACAATTTATATATCGCACTCTCCGTGCATAAAAGACACATATTTTCGAACAGGCGTTATCTGGAAACATCTACTATTAATAAAGACACTATCTGATCAAATAATCAAATAGCTAACATAGTATATAAGTAAAGTATTCTCTTATTAATGGACACTTGAAACTTGTACGAACAGGCCCGCACTTTATTTATTATGCAATAACTCACATTCTTATGCAATTAGCTGATCGCATGCTGGGTCTCCAAAAGCGCAGCATTTACAAGAACCAGAAGCGATTTTTACGAGTTTTATAATTGAAGTAGGAGACGTGGAATATACATTAACAAGCCTTTGCTTAATAAACGTTTATTTATACTTAGGTGTTTTGGTTAGATGTTTCCCCGTAAAAATTGATATTAATCAACTGTGTGGGTTATCTATCATTTTTATTGCCACTATTTTCCCCATGTCGAGTATTTAATTTTCAAATAAAATTAGTGAAGCGTTCAAAGATAATTACGCATAAGAGCTACTAGCAAGTTTCCCATGTTATTCGTTATTGATGAAGTATTCATATTTAATATTTTCCTACATAACCTTAAAAAAGACTAAATAATTTTTGCAAATTAGTATAACTATTGCTAGTTATTTCACAAATTCACAGCATATTCTGTTAATTTTTCTCAATTTTCTTTCAGTTCTTATTTTACAATAAAAAGCGGGAATAACATGAATTAAAAACCCTGCAGAACTTCAATGTTAACTCTTTTAACAGAATCGTAAATTTTAAGTGATTTGTTTTAACAAACCCGATCCGAGATCAACCTGTACTGAAATTTACGGCCGTTCAAATTACGATTTGGCACTGAACATTCTAACAATGATTTATTGGTTTGTTGACTTTTCTTAAATCGCAAATTTCCATGCCACGACTATAAAGGCACCTCAACAATGGATTATAAAATACGAAACCTTTGTTCCTATGTCGGAAGAATAAATCTTTTGTAACAAAACCTTTGGAATCGGCCGGTTACAATAAAATCCTTAACCTATGCGCGTTTGGGTTCTAAGAATCATTATCATATGCAATGTAATAACAATAATAACCGACTTCTGATAAGGTTGTGACATATTAAATATTTATGTCCTAATTATATTAGAACATGACCTGGTGATCTGTTGCAGTTTTAGTTACAAACAATTAATATTTCTTATTAAACGGCCTACGATGCCTCCTCTAGTCATACGGCCAGCCATCGTAAACGACCGTTTATGGCGTGGAAAAATGACAAATAAAACAAATCACGTAATTGTTCTTATGACAATGAAAAAGTTATTAATGAAGCAATTATTGTGAGTCACAATGGTAATAACTATTTCAGCGACATTTGAAATGGCGTGGGCCTAACTCAACTGAACTAATGCATAAAATTAGCAGATATTTATATAACATCAGTTTACTTACCTCTAACCTTGGCAGAAGCAGTAAAAAAGCAACATTCTGTTGAATAATTCATAATTGCGAACTAGATTGCAATCAGTGTGGTCTGTTTCAAAGAATAGAATTTATATTTGCTTCCTCGTTTAGTATTCCTCAGCCCAACCGAGACTATTGCAAAAATACAACCTTGTATATTCAGTTTCTTTAGAAAAACATACGCAGATTATGCCAAGCCAAACTATGCACACCAAGTGAAGATTTCATAATGTCCCAAGTTGAAATGAGAACATCAAATGGAATAATTTGGTTCCAAGTACTTCCCACGTGAGGCAAATTTTCCCGAAGTTTATTTATTAAACATGGAATGAACAAAACCGTAAAACTTTCGGAAAAAATAGCTCTTTCCACACAATTGAATATCACAGGTACCATTAAACTAAAAAGGTTGCACTTTCTCCTCAATCGTGATGAGTACTAGCTAAGGATGAAGTGACACAGACATATCCGTCGTGTATATTCAATTTATCAAATCTCAATAATGGATAACGTGATTTTTGCAAACAGAAACATGCAGTCTTTTGCCCATAAACGTTCTTACAAAATACCACCTGTATTTTTTACGTACGTTTAAATTTGACACTGTAAAAGTGATATTATTGATCAACGTCTACCAGCCTTCTATTAAAATTCGAAAAAATTCACAACTTAAGCAAATCGTCAACACGATATGTTTAAGAGACCGCTTGTTACTTACTTTATTTGTTACTATAAAAATATTTTTAAATCGTTGCTGAACTTTTGAACTTCGGCCAAAATCATCTGCTTACTCACAACTTGATTCACGCATCAAGTTAGACCAGTCAAAGAATATTGAATCAAAGAATAACACCAATATTGTTGCCTATGTAAAACCGAAACAATTTTATGCTTTACATAAATCTGAAGTTGGGCCGAATTTCAATTTTTTTTCAGCTGTATTCGCAAAAACCGCAAATACTCCGTCATTCACCCAAAACCTATAGTTCCGTTCGACCAAGCACAATCGAATAGCCTTCCTAACTAAGTCATCTTCGATGAAATAATTGAACAACAGTTAATTTAACGGCTGGCTCATTTCAATATGAAGAAATCGTCGTGAATTTTTCGTAATTATAAACATTTATTGGTGATAAAGGCTTGATTATTCGCGCCTTTATGAAATTTCCATTCTGTATTTTGCAAGTGGTCAAGAAGAATACTGACTTGCAAAAGCTGTCGTTATGTAATGGTGCTTTTCCTGACCAAGACCTGTTGTGTTAAGGTGGCATAGTCAACTGGGTTATATACAGCTGAGTGAATTTTCATTTTTCTCAATTTAAATTCAGTTAATTTAATCTTGAAGATGTAAATAAGATATCCCGTTTTTCCGAACATAATCATAAGCTTAATTGTGGAAACCGATTTTGTAAATCCGAAGCATGAATTAACGGAGATTATCCCAACATTAATTTGGTCAATAGACAAGTTCATGGTATAAAAACAGTTTATTGGCGCAAATTATTTTTCTGCTATTTTCGATTGATTGCTATTTGAACTTTTTTTAATTTTGAGTGATATTTATTCTGCAACTTGCTTCGTTTAGTGCACTGCACACTGAATAGAATTTCAGTGGTTTTCAATATTCTTCAATTAATAACTTCTTCAATTATTGCCACTGCACTAATTATTTATCATCTGTCTTGTCAATATTTAAGGATTTTTTTTCTACTCCTGTTCTGTACTTATTTCTGATTCAACTTGTACGAGATTATTGTTTCGTGAACATTAATATGTCGGATGCAGAACTTGCCGATCGCGATCCCGCGCATAATTTAATTTGTACGTCTAGACTGCGGAAATTGAGAAAACTCGCCATCAAAGAAAATAATCTTAACTGAAACCAGGCGTAAAAGATGCGATATAGAACTGAAAAACATGTGAAGATCAATACGGAAAAATTGCATCGATTCGGCCTAGACTTTAACCTGGGATCCAAGATTGCAACCAAAAGTACTTACTTAATTTTGAAAAAATGCAAGTTCAGGTGCGTTCAGTGGAATGGAAAAAATAAATTAATAACAATTAAGATATTAAAAAGAAATCAAAAGAAAGAACCCAAATGAAGATCAAACCAGTGATTAAGTCAACAGAGATGAATTTGTATGTTTACAAGCTTGTGATCTGTTGATCTATTCAATTCAATGAATTTATAATTCCGTTTTTCATAGATTTTACAAACAAATTTCTAGTAGATTGCTTTATTTAACGAATTATTTTCAAACATATTATACTAAAAGGTGTTCAATTTTCATAAGGATGCTGCGTGTAAAAACACTGATGATTTTTATGTTTTATTGGTATCTAAGTTCAGCTTATTTATATTTTTGTTGTCGTTTTGGTTTCACTTGATTGTTTCTAATAGGTTGATATTACCCGATTTTTGAAGCTGCATTTGTGAACTTCATATAAAATTAGAAAACATGGAAGAATCTACTTCAATTTGTTTAAAGGAATTATTTAAATTAAGCGACTTGGAAACAGAGCCTAAGATTATTCAAGATAAGCAAAATTAAATTCGTTTAGACAGGGAGAAAATAAATGGCACACTTCAATTCCTGATTTAATGGATGTGCAGGAAAAACATTTGAATGTAAAAATATTCAGAAAAAAACTCAGACATTTGCAATAGTGATCGGAGGAGAAGCTGACCAATACGCATATCGATGTCGATGCAATTTATCATTTTCGTATGAATGTGTTCATGTCCTTTAACGCCCGCTCCCAAATACCTTTCGAAAGTATTCGAAGAATGCACTTGCAAGTTCGTGTCACCTGTCTGGGGTATTACTAGTCGGTATATTTTAGCAGGAATCGGATGAACCAGACCGGTTGCATTTTTCAGCACCAACCACTCGAAGGAAACGTCCGAGTACCCACTAGCTTAATCTGATTGGTTTTACGAACTTTCGAACTAAAGATGTGAAAAGAGTCGAATGAGATTTATAATTAAGTCACGAAATTACTAAAAACAGCGAAAGTGGAATTAAATAATCGCAAGCGCTAAAAACTATGTTGATGCATATTAGCCTTAGAAGCTGAGTTTTTAGGACTTACTGAACAAATCAGAATTGAGCTTGACTGCTCATAAAACAGCTATACATTTGTATCTCTGTGTTTTAACAGCATCTTTGATAAATAAAAAATGGAAAATTATGTTAAAGCATGTGCAACTGCTGCAAAGGTCATCCGCTCATACAAGTGTTAATTTTACCGCATTTCTGACAAATTACTTCCTGCATCGATATCATTCCCGACCAATCTTTTGCTCCATTTCGATTATTACTTATTAATAGAGGATTCGATTCAAGCGACTTGTCAATAACACCAATATATTGCAAACTATTAATGTTATGTCGTAAGAGATACAATTCCGAGAAGTATAATTGATGAACCAGCCACTTTGTGAATGAAGAAAGTTGTGCT